>NW_026729127.1:0-185888 GCF_030272615.1 Cryptomeria japonica
CTCTAGCATAAATTCAGTTTCTAGAGATTAGCATCCAACATAGCATGGCAAGCGTACCCCTTGGTAACCTAGACTGGTGACTCATAGGGGGGCTAAGTGCCTAGATTTCCTCATGTTTTGACCAAGGTGTTCATGGGGATCCTTAGTCCATTGTGTTTGGTGTGATGCATTGAGGATGTGGCGATATATCACTTCAACCAAAAAGTAACCTACCACACTGACCTATAGTTACCAATCATTACACAAATGAGAAGGAACAGTTAGCCCCAGTCAATCATCAGATAACGTTGAGACATGTTACATAGATAAGATCCTATATCCACCCACCCCCATACCCTCCCTTTCTATAGTTCTAGGGCAAGATACCCTCATGTTAATCTCTCCTCCTAATGTTCCGTGTAGGGTGTGTTGTCTAACTACAATCCCTAGTCCCCTGCATCACTTTCCACTCCATATAATTTTAGGTGAGCCCATAGAATTGTAGGGCTTGACTGCAGTTCATTACTAAAGCCCAACCAAATTGTAGGGGGCCCTCCTCTCCCCACCCCTTATTATAGTTATCCTATTATAGTTATATTTGATTACAATTTTGAATGGTGTCTACTAATTTCTAAATATGTGAACATGATGAAAAAATAGTACTTTTAAAATTCTTCTTTTAATTTAAAAAAATAAAATAAAATACATCTCTTATAAATTAAAAAATAGAATTTGTTGTCCTAAATATGCGGGTAGATGAAGAACATTATATGCAACGTAGTCATTATCTTCAATTCCACATCTGGCAAAAGACGCAGCTCAATCGCCTGGACGCTTAGCACAACGATCTAGCTCTAAAGGTAAAGTAAAATAATTCAATTCAAATATCTTTGCTACTTATATTGTAATTGGGTGGAATCACGAAGGAAAACCATTGCAAAATTTGTTGGAAGTGACTTAACTCTGAGAGGGGGGTGAATAAGAGTCAATTGGAAATTTGACTTAATTGGCTCAGTTTAAGATTCTTCCAAACTGTATCATTGACAATAAATCAATCTTATAAAATCATGTAAGCATGACCATTCAATATGGGCAAAGCGAATAATCATATAATGCTTAACTGAAACTGACTTTACATAAAGAGACAAACTTGAACTTCTAACACATTGCAACATAAACTTTGTAACTATGAACAACAACTTTGAACCTTAAACATTGCATTTAATATGAAATGATTTAGACCAAGATAACAAATGAAATGCAGAAAATTAAGACAAGGCAAAAGCATTAGAGAAAACTAATGAAACATATTAGAAACATTAGACAGAAGACACAAAATTTTCATGAGTGGAAAACCCCCTTGGGGTAGAAAAACCACTCGGTAAAATATCCTTTTATTATCTCAAAGAGCACCACCTCTGTTACACTGAATTTAGAAGTATTAAACTTCAAGGAGCACTAACCCCCATATCTCATACTATGTCAAGAAATGTCAAGTTACAAACACTGATAAATTTATAATTGTACAATGATTTTGCAACTACAAACTTGTCAGTGACTGATCAAGTTTACTAAAGAGATATTCAATAATGCCAATTACAATTCTCTATAATCAAAATCAGAGAGTACATATTTCAATCTCTATAAGACTTAAATCCCTGGAATATAATAGAGAGAGATAACACACTTTATCAAAAAAAATCAATTTATAAACCCTCTATATCTGTGAAAGATTTATGCTTTGTTTTGAAAGAAATTCTCTATCATGAAAAAAACTCTATCCAAAAAATATCTTTTAAATAGCCAGTGTTGTCTGAAACAAAGTTTTCAACTGTAACCCTTCTTTCTTTCCGTAATGCAACCCTAGTCTTTCAAAATAAAACCTTTTTCATTTTTCATTTTGAAAATAAAATAAATAAAACCCTTTACATTTTTTGTTTCTAAAAAGAATTTCAAAATAAATCCTTTATTTTATTTGTTGTGGTTGCATTTTTAATAACTGAAACTCTTTTCCTTTTTATTTTATTTTTAAAAAGCCAGCTTTCAAAACAAACAAAAAACAAAATATGAGATACCAGATTCTTTCCTTTCATTTAGGAAACAGTATTATTTGTAGATATAAAAAAAACTAAGTATAGACAATTGAAAAATCTTTACAGAATCCAAACAAACTTAGCCATGAAAACAACCATTGAAATCTTCAAAAACCAGTAGTATGAAATAGTAAAAAATCATATCAAGAAACAAAAAGACAAACTTCCTGTAACAACCAATAGGATCTTCATAGCGACATCCCTAATAGAAACTTGTTTGATCCTTAAGCTTCCCTAAATAATTTTTCAAATAATTTTGAAATTGCATAAACTTTTCAATTCCGGCTAGATATGATAAGAATAATATCTCAAGCACCTGCGGGGCTCAGGGCTTGCAATGAGAAATCAAAAAATTGATGAACAAAGTTTGCTATCATATATTAGATAAAATGCACTTCCAAAAAAGACTAATGTATGGTGGAGCCCACAGTGGTTTGTACCTAGTTAATATTTTTCACTTAAAGCCTGACAAAACATACACCAACATCCCAAAGTCATTTTGAATCTGTAGCATTCATTATGCCATATCATAGGATCCATGGAAGGTATCTTTATGTTTGCATTAAGGCCTAATTTAGAATGAATGTATAGTCACAAAAGTGTGACCTTTTAAAATAAAAAATATTTGTTACCTTTTTAAAGATAATATCACTATAAAAGTGACTTTTGTATCCTTGCGGTCTGTCATTACTCAAACCAAATGTGAATTTGAATAACATAAGAAAAAATATACTCAGTTCTACTGCATTATGAATATCTACAAATGATAAACATCTGTAACAAAAGTAACCAATTTGGATGCCAAACGGTATAACAAAACCCAATATAAATGCTCTCTTTTTGTCATCAAGAAAACTAAGGGGCAACAAACTCCCCCTTTGTCCTTGATGGCAAAAATCATGCCATCATTGACTTGTATGTCAAAATCACCACTGAGATATATCAGAATATCAAAGGACTAGAAATAAACAATCCAAGTGTTTGTATATGAATAATGAGAATCTGCTGAAAAGAATATAACAAACATTGTGAAGTCATAAAATAAAATCCACCTGTCCATAGTACCACAAAATATACCAAAATGCCACTATAACAAAGTATGCCATTGTAACCAAGTATGCCACTGTACCAGAATAGATCACCAATACCAAAAATGTAGCAAGTCAAACCACTCAGATACTCAGAAATTAAGAGATGCGATATGTCAATGATGTAGAATTCTTCTTCCCCTTTTTGTCTCAGAGACAACAGGCAAAGTAGCTGAGTGCTGCTGGTGGAGAGCAAAGCTCCCCCTAAATAAATATATTTTCAAACAATAGAAGATTGAGAGAGGACTCCCAATCTGGTTTTAAAGCGTTCAAATGCTTCTTTAGATAATACCTTAGTAAAAATATCTGCTACCTGGGAATGCGTAGAAATGTAAAGCATTTCAACCTCATTATCTTGAACCCTTTCTCGTAGAAAATGATATTTAATATCAATGTGTTTGGTATGAGAGTGCATAATTGGATTTTTGGCAATATTAATGGCACTAGTGTTGTCACACAAAATAGTAAGTGGTTTTGAAACAGTAACACCCCTATCACTTAACTAATAAAAAATCCAAATAAGTTGTCGTATTGCTGCTATATATTCAGATTCAGCCATTGAAAAAGTGACACAATCATGTTTCTTACTATGCCATGCAACCAACCTATCACCCAAGAAAAATGCAACACCACTAGTACTTCTCCTTTGATAAAGACGACCAAACCAGTCAGTATTAGTGTAACCAAGCAAAGTAAAGTCTTCACTTCTAGGATAACACAGACCATAATCAATTGTACCTTGAATATACTTAAAGATTCTCCTAACAACATTTAAATGTGCTTGTTAGGATTAGATTGAAATCATGAAACTAAACAAACTACTTGCATTAAATCTGGCCTAGAAGCATTTTAATACAATAAGCTGCCAATCATTGATCTATATTCAGATTGATTTACCTTGGGAGAATCATATATCTTTGTTAATTTACAACATGTCATCATTGGTGTACTAACAGGTTTACAATCTTCGATGTTAACTTTTTAAGCATCCCTTAGGCGTATTTAACCCATGACAGAAGTATTCCTTGCTTAAGCTCCATTACTTGCAAACCAAGAAAGAAAGTTAATTCTCCAAGCATTGACATTTGAAATTCAAATGCCATAATCATTGAAAACATTTTAGATAATGAATCATTATTGCATCCAAAAATGATATCATCCACGTATACTTCAACAACCAATATGTCATCTCCTTCAACCTTGACATACAAGTTGTTGTCCACTTTACCTCTAATGAAGCCATTAGATGTAAGGTGGGCATCCAACCTGGAATACCAAGCTCAAGGAGCTTGTTTAAGGCCATAAAGAGCCTTTTTCAATCTGTAAACATAATTAGGCTTATCTGCAGAAAAAAAACCTTCAGGTTGTGCCATATACACTTCTTTCTCAAGATAGCCATTCAAAAACGCAGTTTTAACATCCATCTGGTATACTTTAAATTTTTTTTAAAAGAGTATGCAAGAAATTCTAATAGACTCAAGTCTAGCTACAGGTGCAAAAGTTTCACCAAAATCTACACCTTCTTGTTGTGCATAACCCTTGCAAACAAATTGTGCTTTGTTTCTGACAACTATACCAGATTCATCAAGTTTATTCCCAAATATCCATTTTCCTCCTATCACATTTTTACCATCTTCTCTAGGTACTAATTCCCATGTCTGATTTTTCTCTATTGAATTAATTTCCTCTTTCGTAGCATCTAACTAGCAGTTATCATTCAAAGCATCAGAAACAATTTTCGGTTCAAAATTCGTTACCAGAGAATAATGCTCTGCCATTTGAGCTTGTTCATCAGTTTTTGCTCTTCTTCTAGTTAAGATCCCTGCATATTTGTCACCAATAATCTGACTCTGAGGATGTCTTTTAGTAATGACTCTGGAGGGTGCATGTAGAGGAATTTATGTTTTCGGACTTGATGCATTTTCCTCATTTGTTATTTCTACTTCAACAAGATTAGGAGCTCGATCAAGTCTTATTGGAGTATCCTCCTCAACATCCTGTATATCATCACTAAGAAGCAATTGCTCATCAAATCTCACATTAACTGTTTCAACAATTTTATTTAGCCTATTATTGAAACATTTATAGGCTTTGCTATGAGTGGAATATCCAAGAAAGATACCCTCATCAATTTTAGTATCAAAGCTTCCTAGATTCTCTTCATCTCTCTTAATATAACATTTGCAACCAAAATTTTTGAAGTATTTAATAGAAGCAGCCTTACCATACTAGAGTTCATATGGAGTAAAAGTGGAATTTACCCTGATTTGCAAACGGTTTAGAATGTAAACAGTTGTATGAACAACTTCTTTCCAATATCTGTCTGGCAGATTTGCCTTATTGAGCATTGTGAGAGACATTTCTTTAACAGTCATGTTCTTTCTTTCAACCACCCCATTTTGTTGACATGTCTGAGCAGCAGCATATTGCCTCTTTATGCCATGTTTTCTGCAACAATCTATAAACTCTTGTGATGTAAATTCACCACCTTTGTTAGATCTTAAACACTTAAGCTTTAAATCAGATTCTCTTTCTACCATTTTTTTGAAAATTTTTCAATCTATCAAATGCTTTTGATTTATGCTTAAGAAAAGTAACCCAAACCATTCTTGTATAATCATCAACAAAAAACATAAAGTAGCTTAGATTTAAAGGATACTTTTATTTTTTTACCTTTTGGAAACTCCTTACACACAGAGTTTGATGGTTTACTCAACATAGGTAAACCTCTAACATTTTGGTTCTTTCTGATTCGAACCAGATTCTCAAAGTTCACATGTCCCAAGCACTTGTGCCATAACCAATTTTCCTCTACTTGACTCATAAGACACGTGCGTTCATTGTTTTCATAGTTAGTGGAGTCAAGAAAGTTGTAAACATTGCCAATTGTTCTCAAACAATCAACAATAATTTTACCAGATTTATTTTTGATAGCACAACCTTGAGAACCAAAGGATACACTATAACCACTATCACAAATTTGACTAACACTTAACAAGTTGTGTTTTAATCCTTCTACGAAATAAACACCATGGATTGGAGTGTAATCATTCAATAGTAATACCTTTACCTCTTACATAAGCTCCTGAACTGTCACCAAATCTTACAAAACCTCCATCAAATTCTTCCAGATGAAGAAACTTACTTTTGTCTCTTGTCATATGGTGTGAACATCCACTATCCAACACCCATAATGATTTCTTATTTGATTGAAATTCAGTTTGCACTAACATTGATTTCTCTTTGCTAGGTACAAACTTAGTTTTCCACACCTTATCAACATTTATCTTTGATTTGCACTGAGTAGAGGTATTTGCAAAGGTGTTACATTTGACACACTTCACAGTGTTTGGAAAGCCACAGGCTTGTTTCTGTCCAAACATAGGGGTTCTATGTAGCAAAAATCTTCAAGCATTAACCTTATGGCCAAACTTATTGCAATAAAAGCAATAGCCATGAAAGAGCCCGAATTTAAATGGTCTCAGTATGCGGTAAGCTTGAAATTGTTTTTTGTTTGCAATCTTAGTGGTATATTTTGATGATTTAGCCTTTTCAAATTCTACACCAGTCAAGTTCTTGTGTTGTTTTGGCTTGCTCAAAATATCATTTAAATGCATTGTACTTTCATACTTTTCTAACTAGCAATGCTTCAATAGCATCTGAGAGTTCAGATTCACTATCAGGTTCTTCTTTTTTTTCTACTTTGAAAGCAGTCTATTTAGAAGTGGAAGGATTGATACCAATCCTCATTTCATAGGCTATAAGTATGCTTTGTAGGTTATCAAGAGACATAGTAGAAAAACTCTTCTTCTCTTCTAAGGTTGAAACCTTAGTTTCAAATTTGGGCAAAAAATTTTGAATGACCTTTCTTACAACATCTTTTTCATCAATAGTTTCACCAAGACCTCTTCTAGAATTCACAACTTCATCAATTTTGAGAAAGTAACTTGCAACATTCTCATCTTCTTTCACTCTCAAAGACTCAAACTGATTCTTTAATTTTTGCATCTCCTTGATAAAAAGTTTCAAGTTTGTTACATATCTCATGGGCAAATGAACAATGTATAACCTTAACAAAGACATCCTTTGTAAGACCACACAAGATAGCATGCTTAGCTCTGGCATTTAATTCATATCGTGTCTTTACATTAGGATATGTGGGAATAGTAGTAGGAACAACATAATTTATGGTCACAGTGTTCCATACATTAAGATCAACAGTAACCAGGTAACTTTCCATCCTAATCTTCCAGAACGCATAATCTGTGCCATCAAAAAGAGGTTCTCTAGAAAGTGAACCACCTTCTTGTGAATGAGACATTATAAAACTTCTAATTGACCAGGAACAATCTCTAGGATAGACCTATATGGAGGGACACTATGCTATGATACCACTTGTTGGAAGTGACTGGACTCTGAGAGAGGTGGGGGGGCTGAATCAGAGTCAATAGGAAATTTGACTTAGTTGGCTTAATCTAAGATTCTTTTAAACTATATCTTTGACAATAAATCAATCTTATAAAATCATGTAAGCATGACCATTCAATATGAGCAAATTGAATAATCATATAATGCTTAACTGAAATTAAATTTACATAAAGAGACAAATTTAAACTTCTCACACATTGCAACATAAACTTTGTAACTATGAACAACATCTTTGAACCTTAAATATTGCATTTAACATGAAATGATTTAGACCAAGATAACAAGTGAAATGCAAAAAATTAAGACATGGCAAAAGCATTAGAGAAATCTAATGAAACAGATCAAAAACATTAGACACAAGACACAAATTTTTCATGAGTGGAAAAGCCTCTTGGGGTAGAAAAACCACTCGGTAAAATATCCTTTTATTATCTCAAAGAGCACCACCTCTGTTACACTGAATTTAGAAGTATCAAACTTCAAGGAGCACCAACCCCCATATCTCATACTATTTCAAGAAATGTCAAGTTACAAACACTGATAAGTTTATAATTACACAATGATTTTGCATCTACAAACTTGTTAGTGATTGAACAAGTTTACTAAAGAGATATTTAATAATAACAATTACAAGTCTCTGTAATCAAATTCAAAGAGTACAAATTTCAATCTTTGTAAGACCTCAATCCCTGGAATACAACAGAGAGAGATAACACACACTTTATAAAAAAAATTCAATTTATAAACACTTTGTATCCGTAAAATATTTATGCTCTATTTTGAATCAAGTTCTTTATCTTTGAAAAAACTCTATCCAAAAAATATCTTTCAAATAGCCAGTGTTGTCTATAACAAAGTCTTCAACTGTAACCCTCGAATAGGGTTACCAAACCCTAACTAGGGTTTGCTAGACAACCAAAAAACCATCTTTCAGTTTGCAAAAAATTGAAAATGAAAAATATAATATCTTTTTCCCAAATGAACAAAACCCTTTATGTCCTTCGGTTTCTATTTTCTAGAAAATAAAACAGTTTCCTTCTCTTTTATTCTTTTTTGAAAAAAAAAAGTTTTGATAATGAAAACCCTTCTTCCTTTTTCAAATTCAACCCCAGTCTTTCAAAATAAAACTTTTTCATTTTTTGTTTTGAAAAGAAAATAAATAAAACCCTTTAAATTTTCTATTTCTAAAAAGAATTGCAAAATAAAAATTTCTCTTATTTGCTGCAGTTGCATTTTTAATAAATGAACTTTTCCTTTTTTTTTTTAAATGCCAGCTTTCAAAACAAAAAAAACAAAATACGAGATACCAGATTCTTTCCTTTCATTTGGGAAATGATATTAACTATAGATATAAAAAAAAAAACTAAGTATAATCAGTTTAAAAATCTTTACAAAATCCAAATGAACTTACCCACGAAAACCACCAATGAAATCTTCAAAAACTAGTAGTATGATATAATAAAAACTCATGTCAACAAACCAAAACCGAAACTTCCTGTAACGGCCAATAGGATCTCCATAGCGGCAGCCCTAAACTAGGGTTTTCAAAATAACTTCAAGTGATAGAAACTTGTTTGATCATTAAGCTGCCCTAAACAATTTTTTGAATACTTTTGCAAACTACATATAGTTTTCAATTCCGGCTAGATATGATAAGAATAATATCTCAAGCACTTACATGGCTCAAGGCTTGCAATGACCAACATCCCAAAGTTATTTGACATATGTAGCATTCATTATGCCATATCATATAGTACAGGTAAGGTATCTTTATGTTTGCATTAAGGCCCGATTTAGAATGAATGTATAGCAACAAAAGTGTGACCTTTTAAAATAAAAAATATTTGTTACCTTTTTTAAGATAATATCACTATAAAAGTGACTTTTGTATCCTTGCAGTCTGTCATTATTCAAACCAAATGTGGAAAATATATACTTAGTGCCACTGCATTATTTATATCTGTAAATGATAAACATTTGTAACAAAAGTTTCCAATCTAGATGCCAAATGGTATAACCAAACCTAGTATAACTGCCCTCTTTTTGTCATCAAGGACAACTAAGGGGCAACAATAATTAGGTGAAATCACAAAGGAAAACCATTGCAGAATCATGGGCAATACCACTTTGGCCTCTAAGAGTGCAAAGTTTTAATCAATGCAAATCGAGGCCTAATGAAATGGCATGAATGCATTTGGATGCTTAGTAGCTTTTGAAATTCCTTAAATGAACAACTTTGGGTTGAATTTGTCCAAGTTGTCTCCCCATAAAGATGGGTCAAGGTGCATTGTAAGGATTGGAATATCAAGTTCAATACATGCAAGAATTGAGAACCTGCCAAGATTTACTAGCTTATCCATTTGTCAAACCAGTGCTATCACAAAGTGGTTAAAGTCTCAAGGATTCTTTGAAAATTATCCCCATTTGCAATAGTAAGGGTACACTATGATATATATTAATCTACAAATCAAAGTTTACCTTAATAGCTTTCTAAGGAATGCAACCAATTTGTGGGAACCATAGACTGACTTTAAATCCTCCTCTACCATCTAGCCTAGCATTTCAAATAGGGTAAATAGAATATTATGAAATTTAAACATGTTATAGTCCAATTAGGGAAACAAATGAAATCTGAGTAGGGTTAATGGTATTTATTCTTACAATCATTAGGTCATTCCTGGTGTTTGCATTAAGAAAATATTTTTTTCCATGCACTTCTAAGACCTCCTTACATGCGTGTTCTTGCCAGTCCCGATGTATTCCGAACAAAGATTGTTATAGTTTCTTGTCTAGCTATATAGAAAGTTCTGCATTCAACAATTATTTCATCTGCTATCATGTGAATGTTCTTCTACACTTTTTCTCCTTGCTCCTTGTTGGTATTCATCATTAGTCCAATTATTGTTGCATGTTCTCTTTTTAGGAAGAAACATGTTTGAGTTGGATGCAACCTATTGGTTTTAGTTTTGTAATATTTTCTATTAAGCATCAATATTAACCATTTTGTGATTTCTTTTATTTTAATGTGTCGAGTCTTTAGTGACTTTAATGAGACAAGAGCTCACTTGGCAATTCCTTCTTTACATATTCTAGAAACTTGTCTCTTATACTTCATAGACTTGACAACATGGCATTTCATTCATTTTTTTGTAAGTGATAAAGGGGAGTGTTTGACTTGCCTCTTTGCAATACTTCAATAGTAATTACATGCTCAAGTCAATTACAAGTAAACTTGATATCCAATCTATTCAATAGCACCCTGTAATCGCCATTACCTTGCATGTCCTTCCCTGTTAACATCATGGGAAATTGTTGATGTGGTTGATCAAACCTATTCATATAGTCTTTATTTTCTTCTCCATTCTATTCAATGTGTAAAAAGTAGAATAGTGCTATCTATTCTATAAAAATTAGAGCAGTGTTACAAAATTCTGGTAGAACTTTAATTAAACATTTATCAAACTTTTCAACCATTCTCATTAGTAACATCTAAAGTATTTCAGAAGCTTTTGGAAGGATCAAATATATAGTCATAAAACTCAAGAAATAAAAAATATCTAGTGCATAAGTAGAATCCATACTTTCTTTTCCGATGATCATAATCGTAAAACTTACCATATATATTTATATATGGTATGTTCTAAAAAATATCATTACTCTACAAATTTTGCAAATATGAACTTTTAATCATATATTCATATTCTACTCTTTCAATCTCCTTTGATGAATTTATCCATAGGCCAGAAAGTTTGCAGATTTCCAATAACGTAAAACTTCTCATCTCTGTTGACTGCTCATGGGATGTAGGAGTCTAAACTTCTTAGGATTTTAGTCAGCCTACCTTCAATTACTAGCTACTTAGATTTTTTTGCTGGTCATTCTTTAGAGTCTTGCTTTTAGTTTAATGAGATGTTGGCTTCCCTTTCTTGTATATCTTTGTAGCATAGGCTCCAAAAATGTTAGAATGTATGAAACCATTGGTGATTTACTAAAATCAGCATATTTATAAAAAAATGTCAATTTGATCTCGAAAAAGTTCATCATTGTCCAAATAATTTTTTGAAAGGTCATCTGACAATATGACCTAGACAAAAGTAAAACTTGAAGTAATGAATCCCTCAACTATTTTAGGTACAAATCCATGAAGAAGACTTGGCATGCCACTCTTCCAATATGAAACAATTATAACACTTCAAATAAGTAATAAAGATCCTTGCTAGCTTACTTCCATGATTGCAAAGATTTTAATGTAAATTTCATCACCAATTGTATCTAGTCACTGCAACCTTGTACATTGATAAGTTCGGAGGGCTAATAATTCACTTTAAAATGAAAAAGAAAGTTGTAATACTCATGGTAATTGTCACGATCTGTAAGACCTTGTCCTATTTTTAATATGTAAATAAAAGAGTTCCTTTCCATAAGAAACACTTCTCTAGAATATCAAGCTTTGAGCATTTTCATTCTACTAATACCATACTTGGTAGATCTAAGCGCAACAAGATGGTTCTTTGTTTAATGATATCGATGTGATGACTCTTACCAATATGAAATGAGTGGAAGGCCTTTGCAAATTCCTTAACAAGTATGTAGTGATACAATTGATTTCCATAAGTCCAATGTTGCTCTTGGTACTTTCTTGACGTCATTTCCTATAAGAAATCAGCTACTCCTTTTCTGTCATGGTATGAAACCCATAGAATTGAAAAAATCAAACACATATTCTTGATGTCCTTGATACACAATCTCACCTCTAGACAAGATTTGTCATCAAATAGATCATATGTTTCATGACCAGGCTGCAAAAGAGAAATCAATATTTTTGCATCAAGAACATAAACAATTTGGTGCAAACACTTAATAATTTGGTATGTTGTAGCATTGTCCAACCTTATTGAAATTTCATCTATAAGCAAGGATTTGGAATGAGCAACTAGCATTTCCACTACTTCTGACAAGAGATTCCATCATGCATTTTATTTTGTGGGTTTTTTTTATAGATTTGTGTTGTGATGAAGTGGCAATCCAATTCCATTGATTACTATCAACTTGAAGTATCATAGATATCTATGATAATAAAAAAAGCTTCATTTAAATATTGTCAAGACATAAAATTTAATGCACCAATCTATACAAAAGAATAGTTAAAAAAATCACATAATCAAAGATTATTCATTTTAATATAATTATCAAAGTAAAAATTATTAATGAATGAGAACACTATATAAACTTTTGATCTAGCATTATAATGCTTTTTAGAGTATTAATGAACACTATCCATTCATGCCATAATATTTCATTTAACAACTACAAAAATCCCATGTCAAGCTCAAGAATCTGTTAACTATAAGCCCCAATATTTTTAGATCTACTTTTTTTATGTTGTTAATGGATTGAAGCAGCAACTATAAGGAGATTGGTTCTGATTTGTCTCATTTTAAAAAAAAATCTTGAAGCAACTGCTACTTCTCACCCCAAGTATGTCCAGGTATTTGCTATTCATGTCATTATTTTTGCACAGGATGGGATTTCCATGTTATATTATTTTTCTTATTTCCAGATATTAGGAGTAGCTTGGTGATCATAAACCACTTATCAATAGTTACTATCAACAAAGAAAGGTAAATTCATTTTTAATTCATCTTTCAGAACATCAGTTTCATATATTTTCAATTACTAAAAACTAAATTTGTAAACTCTATTGATGTTTTGGGTTTTATGGTCATGATAAAACCAAAAAAATTTGTAAATATTACCTTACAAAAATTGTACTCTCTAACATATTAGCTTACCAAAATTGTACTCTAACATATTAGCTTACACATATTTTTCTCTCAGTGTAATCCTAGTTAATAACATGTTAGAGTCTTCATTTCTCCTTAACTTTCATTACAGAACATCTTTAGTATAATTTACTAAATCAAACGTGCATTGTCACTGATATTGAAATGATTCAAAATCACCGATAAAAATATTTTGATGTGGCGATGTGCAATAAATGTATATCAATGTAGAGACGGTGAAGCCGAAGATTATCAACAGAACTCTTAATCTTGAGGACCATTAACAACAGAATTCTTAAATGTTGATGACCATCAACAATAGTTGTCTTAGTGTTGATGACAACAGAGCTCTCATAGGATACACGGCTATGAAGTCGGGTCTTCATTTCCTGGCTTGCTCTGTAACACGTGGAGCTCTCTTCTCCATGTAACAAAACTACTTGAAAACTCATGTACCCATCTAACGGAAAGCTAATAGAAATTATCAACTTTGAAAGGTCTATAATATCTACAGCTATAAATGTTCTGTTAAATGTTATATAAAATTTTTTAAATTTTGTTATCAGAATGTAGGAAACCAGAATTCAGAATGTAGAGCAAAATTCAGACTGTATTATTATGGAATATGATCCTAAACATCCTCATAAAATTGAAATGCTGACCAGGGGTTCTCGTAAACTGATTAGCAAACAATAACAGCAAAAAGAAGAAATTGCAAAAAGAAATCAAAATTCAGAATAAAAAACAAAGCGCTTTGGTTTTTTGGAATTGCACACACCAATATCTTTATTGAAGCTTAATTAAAAAATTACATAGAGGCTCTATATATAAAGAATTTGCAATCTACAAGAATTAGTAATAATTGCAGTTCTAAATATATTCCTAGCATTGCATGGAAAGCTACTAAGGCTTTCAAACTGAAAAAAGCAAACTACTCCCTTAATTAAGAATACAATAAGTGCATGCATAGCATGCTTTATTTACTAAAAAAACAATCATGCAAAAAACAAAACTAAAAATAGTCCTAAGGATTAATGCATGTTGGAGTACATGCTTTATTTGCATGAATAAACAAAAAATTATTAACTAAATTAATCTAGCTGCATGCTAGAGCAGCATCAGTTATCAACATAGTCCCCCTTGATGCTGAGAGGGCTCACAATCTTATCCCGTAGTGCTATAAACTGAGCTTTCGCAACTACTTTGGTGAATATATCTGCTAGCTGATCCTGGGTGTTGATGTGCTTCAATTCGACATCCTTCTTCTACACCAAATCTCGTATGAAGTGATATTTCAAATCAAAAGGCTTTGTTCTACTGTGATGAACCCGATTCTTAGCTAACTTGATGGCACTCACATTGTCACAATATATCACTGTAGGCTAAATTTTCTTTTCTCCAATTTCTTCCAAAACTTTTCTGAGTCAAAGAGCTTGTGTACGTGCTGAGGTAATTGCAACATACTCTGCTTCTGTAGATGAGAGAGCAACAATACTTTGCTTTTTTGAGCTCCAGGTAATCAAACCAGAACCAAAAGAAAAACAATTTCCAGATGTAGATTTACAGTCATCCATACCACCTTCCCAATCTGAATCACTAAAGCCTACTAGATTGAACTTTTCAGAAGAGTAGTAATGAATACTAAAACTTAAATTCCCTTTCACATACCTCAAAATCCTCTTGGCTGCCTTCATATGTATTTCAGATGGATTTGTTATATACCTTGAAACAAGTGAAACTGAATAGGCAATATTAGGCCTCGTGTGGATTGGAAACATCAACCTCCCCACAATACTTATGTAAGCTGTATCATCAACTAAATCAGCACCATCATCTCGACATAACAAAACTCCATGAGAACTTGGAGTGGAGGCAGGGTTACAATCAGTCATATTAAATTTCTTCAACATATCTTGTGCATACTTTGTTTGACAAATGCAAATCTCATCCTTACTTTGATAAACCTCCATTCCTAGAAAATATTTCATCAGACCAAGATCTTTCATCTCAAATTCTTTCATCATAGCAGCTTTCAATTCATCTTTCATCTTATAACTACTACCCATATACAAAACATCATCAACATACAAACTTATGATGAGGATATTAGTACCTTCTTGTTTGTAGTATAGGGTAGGATCACTCTTACTTCTCTAGAAGCCATTCTCATGAAAGTATCTGTCAATCCTGGCATACCACACTCTTGGTGCTTGCTTGAGGCCATACAAAGCCTTCTTCAACTTGTAGACATAATTATCTTTTCCTTCCACTTCAAAACCTTGTGACTACTCCACATATACTTCCTCTTCTAAGTACCCATTCAAGAAGTCACTTTTCACGTCCATATGATGTATGCTCCACTTCTTCTGAGCTGCTAATGAAATCAGCATTCTTATGGTCTCTTGTCTTGCTACTGGTGCAAATGTCTCTTCATAGTCAATTCCATACTTCTATGTGAATCCTTTAGCAACTAATCTTGCCTTGTGTACATGCATATTGAAAACATGATGGTTCAAAATCAGCCTTGGCTAAAAAAGAAAAATTCACTGTCTCACCTATTGGGTTTTCATCATGTACTTGATTTTCACTCTTCTGGTAGATATCACTCAATCTCCTTACCTTCCTTGCAGAACTTGGAGAAGAAGCTGGACTTCAACTTGGTACTAAAGAACTTGATGAAGGATTGCTTGGTGGAGTTAAACCACTGGATATAGAAACATTAGTTGGCTGCTCATGATCAATATCAGCAATTATATCATCATTCAAAAAAGATTTTGGCTTCTCAACATGGCCTTTTTTATGACCATAAACTCCCCCTTCATCAAAAAACACATCTCTTGAGACCATAAGCTTGCTAGTGAGGGGATTATACAATCTATAAGCCTTGCTTTTCTCACTATACCCAATCAAAATACACAACTCAATCTTTGCATCTAATTTCTGACTATTCTGATCAGGTACATGCACATAAGCCAAACAATCAAAAACTTTGAAATGATTAATATTAGGCCTTTTACCATACCAAGCTTCATAAGGAGTCATCTTTTCTAGTGCACTAGTGGGGCTATGGTTGAGGATGTACACCGCTGTAGCAACTCCATCTCCCCAATAAGAATTGTTCAATCCCTTGGTTTGTAACATGCACCTTGCCATTTCAACCACAGTACGATTCTTCCTTTCAACTACTCCATTCTGTTGAGGTGTGTATGCAGTAGTAAGTTGCCTCTTGATGCCATTAAAATCACAAAAACTTTTGAAAGCCTTGGAGCAAAATTCTCCTCCACGATCAGTCCTTAAACATTTGATCTTGCATGCTTTCTCATTTTCCACAAGGGCTTTAAACTTCTTGAATGTATCCAAGGCTTCATCTTTGGCCTTCAAAAAATATACCCAACAATTTTGTGAGTAATCATCAATAAAAGTGACGAAATACGATGACTTACCCAAACTCTTAGTTTGCATAGGACCACATATACTTGAATGAACAAGCTGAAGTGGGTGATGAGCCCTCCATGCATTGCTCTTTGGAAACATTTCTCTTGCATGCTTTCCTTTAGCACAACCTTCACAAACCTCCTTGTGTTCCTCAACCTTGGGCAAACCAGAAACTAATGCATGTGAGGTTAGAAACTTCAAACTATGAAAATTTAAATGCCCATACCTGAGATGCCATAACCAACTTGAATCCTCATAAACCATATTTGCCAAACTATTGTTCTGTTCACCAAGCCTCAAGGAGAACGTCATATTTCTTGTCATAGGAACAACAGTGATCACCCTATTACCCTTATTCTTATCATAGATAGTACATGTCTTATTCTCAAAGACTACTTTATAATTTTTCTCACATAGCTGCCCAACACTTAACAAATTATGCTTCAATTGTTGAGTATAATAAATATCATGAATACTCTTTATACCTTCTTTTGTTTGAACCTCCATAGCTCCTTTGGCAGCAACCTCCAATGATTTATCATCACCAAGCTGGATCTTGGATTTGAAACTTCCATCCTTTGTTGAGAACAACTTCTCATTCCCTGTCATATGGTTAGAGAATCTAGAATCTAGGTACCAAACATCTTTACTAGTATTTTCACCCTTGGCATAAGATAAAAATAAGTGCTCAGGAGGATTGTCACTACTTTCTTGAGCATAGTTAGCACTTTTACCTTCTTTCAATCTGCATTCTCTTTCAAAGTGGCCATACCTATTACAATGGTAACATTGAACATTTCTCTTATCAAATCTGCCTCTACCTCTTCCTCTAAAACCACCACTTCCTCTTGAGCCACCTCTTCCTCTACCTCTTGAAGAATTTTGGCTTTGCCCTTTACCTTGGCCTTAATTGATTTTTGCACTACTGCTGCTTGCATCTTCATTTTTTGTGATTAGCAGTTTAGAGGAAAACACTTTCTCTACACCTTCTAGAGAATCTTTCAATCTTTCTTCATGAGACATCAGGGATCCAACTAGTCGATCAAACTGTAGTTTTGTCAAATCCTTGCTTTCTTCTATGATTATTGCTACATGATTCCATTTGAGTGTCAAAGATCTCAGCACCTTTTTTTATCAAAACTTCATTGCTTACAATTTCCCCAAGTGTAGCCATTTTATTGACCACATCTTTGACTCTGACACAATAATCACTTATACTTTCAGCTTCTTGCATCCTCAAATTATCTAACTCTCACTTCAATGTCTAAAGCTTGACCACTTTAACTTGATCACTACCTTGGTAAGCTTCTTGTAGAGTCTTCCAGGCATCTTTGGCAGTTGTTGCTCCTGATATTCTTGGAAATAAGCTCTTATCAAGAGCTATCTGAATGTGAAACAAAGCTTGAGCATTCTTTTTCCTTGCTTCCTTTCTAGCTATTTTGTCATTGGTTGTAAAGGCATTGCAATTAGCTGGCTCTTCATAACCCGATTCAATAATTTCCCACAAATCTTTTCCAATAAAAAAGGTCAGCATCTTAATGCACCAATAATCATGATCATTCCCATCAAATTCTGGAACGGGCATATGGTTAGAATTTGACATGATTAAATTTGGCAAAATTCGAACAATAAAACTTTAACCCAAAACAATTTAACCTGCTCTGATACCACTTGTAGAATTTTGAACCTGACCTATCTTCTCTGAACCAACTGATTAGCAAACAATAATAGCAAAATGAAGAAATTGCAAAAAGAAATCACAATTCAGAATAAAAAACAAAGTGCCTTGTTTTTTTGGAATTGCACACACCAATATCTTTATTGAAGCTTAATTAAAAAATTACATAGAGGCTCTATATATAAAGAATTTGCAATCAAGAAGAATTAATAATAACTGCAGTTCTAAATATATTCCTAGCATTGCATGGAAAGCTACTAAGGCTCTCAAACTAAAAAAAGCAAACTACTCCCTAAATTAAGAATACAATAAGTGCATGCACAACATGCTTTATTTACTAAAAACAAATTCATGCAAAAAAACAAAACTAAAAATAGTCCTAAGGATTAATGCATGTTGGAGTACATGCTTTATTTGCATGAATAAACAAAAAACTATTAACTAAATTAATCTAGCTGCATGCTAGAGCAGCATAAGTTATCAACAATAAGATGCATTGCATGCTTTCTCAAGCCGGGTTCATGCTTCTTTTGGAACTGGTGGAGCGGTGTTCTTTTTATAAATGATAAATCTCTCCTCATATACCCAATCTATCCATCTTCATTCAATCCAGACTGTATAATGGCAAGAGCATTAGACCTTCCGCTTCTCATTGTGGCGGGACTGGCCATCTCTTTATACAAGCAAGGTAAGTTTTGTTGCTAACATACTGCGTGTTGTAGATGGATTAATAAGATCTCTAAAACAAACAATTATAGTATGTGTGTCGCAGAAGCAGGAGCAGTTAAATTTGATATACGAAATAGTGCAGGTACATAGTCTGGGCGGCGGGATTACCCGGAGGAGGGCAGTAATTCAACCAAGGTCAAACACGGGTCGTTAATTTGGCGGCGGGTACATAGTCGGCAAGGTTCTGGGGCTGAACCGACAACTCTTTCGATGCGAGCAGGCGAGGAACCTGTCAAACCAGTGACTGCGGCAGCCAACTGAGCTGCACAGTCTTGGGAGCTGTTCCCACCACGTTGGCCAAGTACACCCAGAGCAACCAGGACTACTACGATGTCTCGCAAGTGGATGGCTTCAACATTCCTCTTTCCATCAATTAATATTATAGCCATACTTGATGGCCCTTAAAATTTACAAAGATAACGCGACTTTTGAAGTCAATGAAGTTGTTCCTGTCAAAAACGATACAGCTTTTGAAGCCGCGTCTATTCTTCAGTGCTTCCTTCGCAACTGGAGTAGCGATCGACTGCCTTTAGATAGTAGGGGTGATTATGCTTCATAAAGCTCTTAGCCTATAATAAGACTACGTTGGTAACCACATCCTAGATGTGCCTGCCTCTATTTCCACCTTTGCCCCTGATGCTGGATCAACTGAAATTGAGTTCACTGCCCCCGCAAAAACTGCCACCTCTGTCTCTGCCTCTACCTTTGCCAGGTCTTGATTGCAAGCTAGAAGGAATGCTAGACGCTTTATAATGGATCATTATGGAATGGGTCCACTCGATCTACCCTATCATTCTATAGGGGATCATAGGGGTATGGCTCTCAAACTAGCTCAGATGTGGGCTATGGGCTTGGTAGGAATGTTGCGTGCTATCGATCTGGAATCGAAACAACGGGCTATGACTATATAAATGGCCCTACCATTCTCTAGGGAAAATGTCAGGTCTAAGTGGAGATTTGATTCCACAAAAAAACTGGAAAGCTTTAACAAATGCTCCATTTTAGGTGGGACCTTCCAAGAAGGGTGAAGCTATAAGGTTGAAGCTACAATAAGAGAAATAAAGAAGCCATGGTCACTATTGGATCAAGGCGGCCACCCACCCTCGTCACTGTCCGTTGCAGATGGGTATGGGTACCTGCTCCGTTTATTTTGAAGGAGTGCTTGCTTCCTTGATTTCTTCTATCTGACCTTATCCTTTTCCGTAACCAGAGTAGGAGTAACTCAGGTACCTAGTAGTCAAGGTAGCTGCAGGTGTTAGGTCCTTGTCGGTAGCATGTACTAGTACTTCGTTCCTTGCATGCCAAGCAGGTATGTGCCTTTGTGTGGTGGGGTAGCATAGGTGGGTAACAGGGGTAGTGTCTACGATATGAACCCAGTGTATTAGTATATGGTCTCGTAGTGTCTTATCTGAGTAGAAGTCCTTTTGGCTTCCTGACCTATGGTGTTCGTAGCAGTGCCTGACCCTCACCACTAAGTTTTTTATAGATCCAGATGGGGATCTGCCCGTGGTACTACATATAGGCTAGGTATTTGTATGTCCAGAAGGGTCTATGTCCATAAATGAGGGTGACTATGGTCGGTCAGTGTTTCTAAGTACAGGCTATCGTAGTGCTTTTTGCCTAGAAGGGGGAGCAGGCCTACTAAGTATAGTGTTCATTCCAACATGGTAAGATAGATACCTCTGTCTAGTAGTCTCTTTGTATTCACCCTATCACTGTGTTTTTGGCCTTTCAGCTATAGGTCGAGTGCTGGTTTGGTACATTGAGGTCAGGTGTCTTTCTAGATAGGTCTCCATTCCATACGGCAAGGCAGGTACTAGGTAAGGAAAGTGTCTCTACTTTGTACCCTATAGTTGTGCTCTTAAGCAATCACTTAGACTCTGGATCGGCAAGGTATATATATATATATATTGGGAGATTGATCTTGGTGTTACTTCTTGTGATTTTAACATGAATAATATTATTTTTTTATTATAATGTTCTTGTATCACTTAAAGTAGTTTGTCCTTGAGGTAGGTTGTATTGAGACAACTCTCTAATTTTATATAGTTCTCATTTATGTTTTTCTAATGTGTTGTTCTAAGGTTCTTGTCACTCATTCAATTTTTTAGATTGATGTTCCATTTCTTGTTATATGTGTCACCTATATATTTTTTCCACATATGTATGGACAATTTTATTAGTATTATCATTCTTTTAACACACCATTTCATGCTTGTGTCTATTCTAACATTGCTTATTTTTACTTTTCTAATATAAGAAATTTACTAACCCATTTTTTGTTTGTTAATGTTTTTGATTAAAAAATAAGGGGTTTTGAAATGGGCCCTGACCCTTTTACAATAGGATAGATCAAACGGATAGATCAAATAGCACTACAAAACAACAAGAGACAACCAAGACAAACAACAAACAAACAACAAAAGACATCAAAACTTACAAACACCCAACCCCAAGTTAACGTGGTTTAAAGCCAAATTATTCCAAAGATTTTTGTTTCATGGAGCAAGAGTTAACAAGCTCTATGATTTTTCTATTAACCCAATGAGGAGAACAAGCATTTAAACTTGAAACCAAAGAAGAGGTGTTCATCTTCTCACCATCAATAAAGGCTTTCTCGCTATTTTCAGCCCTTTGAGAAGCCTTGTCATAGCCACCAACAAGTTGCCATTTCTCATTCTTGGGGCAACTGGCACTAGAGTGACCCAATTTACAATAGCAATGGCAAAAAATAGAATCTAGTCTTAAAAAATAACAGGCTGCACCGACACTCCAAACTTGGAGCGAAGAGAATCCTGAGAAGGGAGCTCCATGTTTTTCTCCATAAGCACATGGAGCGAAGAGAAACCTAAGAAGGGAGCTTCATCTTCTCATCATTAATAAAGGCTTTCCCTGTATTTTCAGCCCTTTGAGAAGACTTGTCATAGCCACCAACAAGTGGTCATTTCTCATTCTTGGGGCAACTGGCACTAGAGTGACCCAATTACAACAGCATTGACAAAAACTAGAATCTAGTCTTCAAAAATAATAGGCTGCACCCACACTCCGAACTTGTAGCAAAGAGAAACCTACGAAGGGAGCTCCATATTTTTCTCCACAAGCACACAAAAATGAGCACGGATCAAACGCTTCTTAAATTTTGTGACAGAATCAGTATTAAAATACTATGCAAAATTGTTTGCAATGAGTCAAAAAATTCCTCATCTCAGAATTCCAAAGGAAGGTATGGCAATTGGACCCACACAAGGAACTTACTAGTATCTTCCTTCAAAGGATTAAATCTAGGGGCCCACTGATTAAGGACAAGTCCATTGTGCCCCATAAACCAAGGACTATCTAAAAGGGTCTTGGAGCAATCATCTGAATTTGAAAAGTAGAATAAGAAGAAATTGTTAAGAATAGAAACAACCTCAACCTTACCTCCTAGGTTCCACCTCCCACCCATCCATCTTCCCACGACATCTATGTCTGGACGATTCCCACAAAATTTCCCAACAAGAGAGTTATTGGATGAAGCCTCCATCCTGCAAGCAAGAAAGTCTGGGATATCGATTTCCATCCCATCCTCCATAATCTATGAAGGAACAAAAGACTCAGGGGAAGTAAACATCTCTTCAACCTCAATATCCACACCCGACTGAGGGGTAACAAGATCAAACCCTTCAACTATATCATGTGTAGGAGTGACAGTCTCCAAGCACATCATAGCAGGGGGCAACAGACATGCCACCAACACCAGGAGATGAAACACTAGGGGAATCCATCACACCAATATTGAAAGAAGTCATAATGTCGGAGGAGGCCTTAGGAAGGCTAAGATGACTCACACCCAACAAAACATTATCATTCTACAAGAAAGGAACACAAATCCTAGAAGCATTGGGAGTCCTTCCAAGAGAAAGAGGGGAGACCTCGTCACCCACCACTGTAGGGTCTTTGGGTTGAGGAAGAAGAATTCCCCTCTGAAGGATGAGCCCAAGGCCACCCTGATCAAAAAAAGCTCCAATGGGTTTAGAACCTAAAACAGAATGATTCAACAGAACCCTCTATTTTTCCTCTTGTGAAAGAGAAAAGAGGGAAATGTCTTCATCGTCCTCAGTGCCTTACAAAATAGTATCAAGGAGGAGATCCTCCTCCACACCCTCAATGGGATCACTAAACCCACAGCTCCAGTAGCCATGCTATCATCAGAGCAACCACTAATAGTGTTGCAAAGGGCAGTCCTTCCCCAAGCAGGTTGAGAACTAGGTGCCAAAGACAATGGGCCATCTACATCCTTCCCATCGCTATCATCTGCACCTTCCTCTCCATCATAGGTCGAAGAACACCCACCTACCTCAATGTTGTTGTGGCTAAGGTTTTTGCCTCCTTGGCCTTCCTTGCACGCGTCTTGAGGAATTACGCAAATAATTTAAAATATTATGCTTCTTGACAATATCATATAACAATATATCTTGAGGGTCTTCTTATCTCCCTTCATAACAGGTAGGATCATGATAATAAATGACAGTAGCTTGGATGTGTTTCTCTTGAGTGATTTCATCTTTAGTTTGGATAATTTGACCATGACTTGGTTGAGGACATATTTGAACTTGCTTTGGATTTGTTTGTTTACACATCTCTTGATTTAAGATGAACATAAAAATTTCTTCGATAGTATTGATAGGATTTGAACAATTCATAAATGGATTTCGACTTGAACATAGGCCAATATTCTTGAATAGAATTTCTGGGTATTGATTTTTATGATAGTGTTTGATTTTGGACAAGGATGGGACTAGGAGACTCTTTGATAGGTTGGATAGACACAATATGAGAAGATGGTATTTGATAGGAAGCAATGATTTTAGGAAACTCTAGTTCATGCTTAATATACTCATATTTACAAGATCCTTACATGATGGTACTTGATCTTGGACGGGCATGTTCCTAAAATTTTTATTGTATGGTGCTATTTGTTGGATAGGAATGGCACCATGCGAGTTGTGGATATTCTTGGGAAAAGTAACATCATTGAATTTGTGTGATATATATTCTTCATTTTAATAGTCCTCAATAGAAATATAAAAAGAATTATTTGGATTTTGGTGTGTTTGTAATGTGTATTAATATTTTGGATAGATGGATTGGACATTATATTGTAAGGAGGAAGATGAAGGATATACATAATGTGTGAAATAGATGGAGTGCTCTCATGAACTTGGTCTTGGAAACATTGACTAGACAGAAGGATGTCAAGTTAAGATGGGGTTTCCCTTGTCAACAGAGTCATAGGTTGAGTAATGAAAGCTCACAGAAAGTTTAGCTATAATAATCTCATAATAAAATATATTTTAATTATTATATTCAACTTGATCTACAATACTATCATCATCGTCATTAATAAATTAATTTTTGATTTGATTTGGATAGTAAAATTTCTCTAATGAATTCATAGGATTAGATCTTTCTTTAATGGTGATTTTGGTTTCACATTGGCTTCACTAATGTAATGTTGACTAGTATTTTGATATTGAATAATAAATCTCTCAAACCAAGGATCATTTGTGCAAAAGGTGGTAGATTGTTTATTAGAATCTTGACAATCTTTTGAAGGCTTAGTAATTGACTTTTGTGTGAGGATAAGGATTTGTTTTTTTCTAAATGATTTTGGATTTAGGCATAGATAGGTTTTGAGTGTCTTGTCATAGAATGGTGTTTCCCTTCTATTTTTGAAATTTGGATGGTAAGTAGAATATGGGTGGGAGGATAGAAAGTTAGTTACATTTTTTCTTAAAATAGTATCATCTAAGGATTCAGGAACTCATCCTAATGTACAATATTACTAGAATCAAATATCAAGTTAAATGAGATCTTATTCTTCCTGATCAACTAAAATACCACCATCATGATCATTATGATCTTGTATTGGTTCAAGAAAATAATTTTATCTAAGGCAATGATGGTACTTGGTTTACCCTTAATTGTGATTTTAAGCTTTACTAAGGGAAGATATGGATCCATTTTTTATGCCTATTTATATATCTAATTAATAATTAATGTATATTAAATATTTGAATATATTACATAGTTAATTAATAATTAAAATTAAATATAATAAAAAACATATATCTAAATATAATGTTTATAATTAGTATTATTAATCATTACTAATTGTCTATAGAATAAAATAATGTATTTTGACTCCTCACTCCTCCATAACTTCCATTATAAAACATTTGTTAATATAATTAGCCGATAGGCTATATTATGGATGGAGTTTGAGTTGTAAACATGTCTCACACTAATATACCATCATTTTAGCACTGATATACTATGTTTTTAACACCAATATATAGTTTTCATCGATCATTTGTTTGGGACTATATGCAGTTAAAGAAACACTGTATCTTTTAATTGTTGGTAAACTATATAATATATTTCAATAAATGCAAGATCAAATAAATCTAATTCATTGACAATCAATTAGAATACAATCATAAATGCTAAAAAAATGTCCACCTTTTCCACCACTCTATAATTATTGATGACTCTAACACCACCCAAAATTATTCATATAATGCTTCTGCTTTGGCTTCATCATCATTTGAAACTTCAGCCTGTTTATTGATAACATAAAAGCATTTCTAGTGTATTTTTTTCTGGATTCGATTGTGTGTATATTTTTTCATCAACGTTTCGAATCACACTCCGTGATTCATCTTTCATGTCTTGGGAATTCTCTTCATCCTGATGATGAATCACGGAGTGTGATTCGAAACGTTGATGAAAAAATATACACACAATCGAATCCAGAAAAAAATACACTAGAAATGCAAAATGGATTGTGGAAATCTCATAGCTTTAACATAAAAGCACCCAGCATGTTTAAAACGAGCAGTGAAAACACATAATAATGAACAGAAAACAACAGAAAGAATAATAGACACAACAATGAACTCGAGACACAAGATTAACGTGGTTCACCACTAAGTGGCTACGTCTACCAGAAAGCAGAGAGAATTCTTATTAACCAATATCTAATACTACACAGTACATCATGTATGGGCTACACACAGCCATTTATATAAACATATCAAATATGAAATGAAGAGTCTTCTGGGGAAGACAAACAGCCATGTGACTGTTGGGCTTCATATTCCCAACACTATTATCATCATTTTAATATGACCATCCAAGGTAGCAAAACATTGTGGACTGGAATGTACTACTATAAAATCTCAAACAAACTTTGTATTTGTAAAAGAGAGCGCAAATAGATTGTTGTGAATAATTTTAACTCACAAATTTAACATTTATTAATCAAAATAATATATTAGATATATAAATTGAATTGACTTTCTAACCTATTAATTTAGAAAGGTTTTTCTACCGGCATAATACTTACACCCCTTTTGTGCACATGCTAGTTAACTAAATTCAACATGCATTGTCATGGTTTTTGAAACATACGCAACTTTAGGTATTGAAAGTCACAGATCGCTGCTTTGAATACAAATAAGTAGATTTTGACAATGCAGAAATTGTCAAGCCAGAGATAACATAAGTCTGATTGTTCATGACCATTCGAATTTCAAAAGACTGGGGCTCTCATTATCATATGATAGGCGGCTTTGAACTCTGGTCTTTCCTTCCATCGTAACACGCGGAGCTCTCTTCTCTGTATAAGTAATTAAACTCCTACTTGAATACTCAATGTATCCATCTAGAAAGATACTAGAAAACATCAGCTTTGAGACATCTATATCAATGCATTTTTGTTAATGTTTGGGGTAATATTCTGTTTCATTATCAGAATGTAGAAAGTCGGGATTAATTTCAAACGTGGACGGTTCTTCACATCTTGATAATGGATCACATGACATGATTGAGATTGATAAAATAATATATTATATACTAATTGTAAATAATGAAAAATCGTGATCAATAGAAAAAATACAGAGTAAAATATATAAGCTTCCAAAGAAATGTTTAAATGCTGACAAGGGTTGTCGTAACACACACGGCTTCTCAAGCCGGTTTCATGTTTTCTTGCTTCATTCGATCCAGACGGTATAATGGCAACAGTTTCAGATCTTGCGCTTCTTGTAGCTAGATTGGCTACTACATAAGAGAGCTATTTAAGACATTTTTTAAAGACAATATTAGTATATTGTCTTAAATACTTGAATTATTATTTAATTATCTTAAATTAAAAAATAAAATGATTTTAATTTGTCTTAAATTAAAAGTTAAGACAAAAGATACATGAATTTTCAAAAGAGGAATGGTGGGAAGTGAAAACATAAAATCAATCATCCCTAACCTACTTTTTTTACCACAAACTCTTAGAAACTGAGTCAACCCCCTTACAAAATTTGTGATGGTTGCAATGGATCGGCCTGCAACATTTGGCTTCCAACGAACTCGATTAGAAGAGGTAGTTTTGTGGGAAAATATAAATTTGTAAAGGAAAAGATTGGTTTTTATTAGGATGATAGCTTGTGTATCAAATCTCTACATTTCTACTTTTCTTGAGCAGGATCTCACCATGCCACTGGTTGTCTATTTGACAACCACTCCGTCGTGGCCCTTGTCTTTTACTTCTCAACCATTCTTTCACAAAATGAAGGAATAGGCAAGGAGCGACCCTTCCATGTCATGTGGCACCACCCATCAAAAATGTGAGGGATCCCAGTGTTAGAAAGTGCATATCTCAAAGGCGTGCATATATGTTAGAAATGGAATTGATTGGGAAATGTTTCTCGGGGTTCCATATCGGTGACTAGTCTTAACTGTAGGCCAATACTTGCTCATACCCCCCATGGTCAATTATATGGCATTCGACCCAGTTTGGGATTTCAAACACTGGGGCGCCCCCTTCATTCACTCCATTATTTTAGGATCCCTCCATTGGGGGTTTAAAGATTTTTTTTGTTCATTGGCCATGAGCTGGAGTCAGATAAAATTGGTTTTTGAGCCCATATATATTTCTTTATGAAAGCAATATATGGCAATGAAATCTTGAGAAATCCTTATTCTCATCTTAGGCACTCTGGTTTCATATTTTTACAATATATGCAATACGATATTCTAGAAGTAGTGAGAGATAAGTTTTCATCTATAAGAGGTGGGTCCTTTTTGGCACTGATGTATTATAAAGTGCCAAAAGGTTACTACAGTCCTCACGTTTCCTTATCCCATGGCACCAATCAAAAGCTATTGATTTTTTAATTTAGGGTTGAACTGTAATGTTTAGGATCAATACTAAAAATTACTTTATCTGCATTTGACTGGTTGAGAATGAAAATCTTAAGATTAATCAAGTTATTTAAATGATGTCAATAAATTATATTTCACCTATTTTGTGTTTCCAGCTTTGGTTAGTTTGTCTCACGATACTCTTTACCCTTGCATGCAGTAGTAGATAATTACACCTCAATACAATTTCTTCATTTGGAAGTACAATACTGCTTAACTTTGTGCAGTCTATAGTAATTAAAGAGGGAAGAGGTGCCATAGCTGAAGAACCCTACTTTTAGGGTGTGTGGTGCCTATATGGTAAAGTTTCACCCACAAAATTTTGGTCTACAATGAAGAGAGGTTCCAAGTATTCACTGCATTTACAACCCTGCCTTTTCCTCTCTGTTGTGCTTCATATTCAGATTGAATGTACAATGCTTTATTTAATATGAAGATTGTTTTCCTTCTCATTAATGTGAGTGAGGCCTTTTGTAGTCAACCATGTATCATTGAGTTGTATCCCTTAGTTGCTGTGATTTTTTCTTCATGTGGATTCTTTGTTTAGTTTCATATGATTGTACTATCTAATTAGTTTTGATTGTATCATTTAGCCATGTATTCATGAGATTCCTTATTATCTGCAACATTGGAGTTGGATAGTCCTAAACATATCTACCACTGATGTTAACAATGAACATCGAATTCATTTCTCCATGAAAACTTAATAACTGTAGCAAATTAATGTCTCTTATTTCATTCATGTTCTATAATTCATAAAGTTGTCTTTTATTCTGATTTTTCCTCTGTCAAGATCATTTGGTGCTCTACCCTTTGGTGGCAAGAAAGGAGCCTTTGCGTGCTAACACTGTCTTGGCATCTCTTTGGGCTCATTATCTTTGAAAGCTCCTTTATGACCAAAACATATCATTCCATGTGGAACACTAACCTTAAACAAGTATAAACAAAATATTCTATGAAAGAACATAATATCCTTAGGGAACCTGAAAGGACTGAAATATATTTCACTCAACCTTTCTACATGACCTCCTTATCCTTTCATCACTCTTGTTATTTCTTCATGGGTATTCACTCATGATAGTCCTTGACATACTGTATACAATTGCTTCTCTATGATGGATGCCTCTTGTTTTCACCGTGATGGCTCTTGAATATCTCAGGTTTGATCTCTTCATTAGTACTAGGTCTGTTGTTTGGTTACTATAACTATTTACTATAACAACGTCTGGGATCAGAAATCAAGTCTGAATTTAGTAAAACAATGTCTATGTTTACTATAACAACGTCTAGGATCAGAAATCAAGTCTGAATTTAGTAAAACTGCATCTGTGTTCAGTACTAAGAAATTACACAAAAATTGTCAAGAACAAAAAGGCTTAACTTTTCAGATTCAAAGAGCTTCTAGAGCTGCTTCCAATAGGGCATAGTCAACACATGCAATCACCATTAAGGCATATGATGACGAAGAGCACTCATCCAACGGCACAGTCAACTTACGTCTTAGAGCTGGGCCAGTTACAAAGGATGTGGTATGTCAAGTCCTTGATCTAGAGCTCACATACAACATAATTTTGGGACATCCATGGATACATGAAATGAGAGTATTACCATCAACATATCATAAATGTATCAAATTTCCTTACAATGGAGTTGATGTAAAAATAAAAGGTGATCCAAATCGGTTCATATGTTGGAATAACCTATGACCAGGATCAGAGATAATAATTCCAATTAATAGAGAAGAAACTCCATCATCAACATATGTGAATCCAGAATCCTTGAAAGCTTTTGCAACAAAGCAAGTAGAGCTCAAATAAAAATTCAAGGTTAAAGACATGGGATGTGGTGAGTATATCTTTCATGTTGATCAACTCCCACTATCTGCTAAGGCATTTAGTTGACAGGAGTATCCTACAAATAATTTAAAATATCAAGGAATTAGGTATGAACCACCCAGTATTGTGGCTACTAAGGTCTAAATGCAAATCTCCTCTAGTGGCGCGAGCAACTCTCGATATCAATAGTCCTAAGAGTGGTGCCAACAAAGAATCTATTGAATATATCACCATCCCTCTGGAGAACTCATACAACCTTACCATGTTATCCACTCATTCCATTTCCACTCCACTTATAGACTTGGATCAATAAGAATTACAAAATCCCTTACTTGTTGGGGATCAAAAGTCAAGCTTTGAAAAGAAAAATCTTAAAGTAAAAAATAAAGAGAATTCCTTCATTCCAAATCAAAATCAAAGTCAAGGATAAAAATCCTATGAAGAAAAAAGAACAAGAGTTGATCTCCCCTAATATGGGCCAACGTAGTTCACACATTAGTAATTCTACCTTAGTTCCTTCATCAAGGAACACAATTAATGGAGAAACACATCATTTAGTCAAGGAATGTCGAAGCTACAATCATAAGGTAAATTCTGGCACATTTGAGGTGGGTGACTTAGTTATCAAAGAAAATCATAAGAATCAACAAGATAGAGAGAAAAAGGGAAAGTTCGAACCAAATTGGATTGGTCCTTACGTCATCACAACATTCTATGGATCAAGTGCATATCAACTCTCAACACAAGATGGAGAACCTTTGGAGGACCCTATGAATAGAATGCACCTTCACAGGTTTTACACATAGTTTTTCAGAATATCCCATTGTCAAAAATACAAAAAAATACAAAAAAATATTAAAAAATATTAAAAAAATACCAAAAAATACTAAAAATAAAAAAGATCGTTACTTGGTGAAAACTTGTCAAATAGGCACTGTGTGACACAAAAAAAATAAAAAATAAAAAAAGGTAAAGAGAAATAAATTCTTCCAACGATGAAAACCACTTCGATGACGTCTTGGGCAAATACCATTGTGAAAACTGGGTTATTGGTGCCATGCTTAGAGACATTGGTCCTCCCTCCTTCAGAATTCAATCTGATCCTTTCACCTTGCTCACACTCACATCCTACTACTCCCATCATGGTTGGTTATTGATCTACCTAACATTGGTTCCCTTTCATACAACTTCCCCTTCCTTTCCATTCCTCTTCTTCCACAATAAATCAAGTCCTATTTGTAACTAGGGAAAATCCTAAGTCTAGTGATGGGTGTCGAACCTTAAGCATCACATGTTTTGAGGAGCATCATCTTTTTATCTCCTTTTTCTGTTCACGCACAGTTCACAATAAAAGAGCATTTGCATCGCCAATCCACAATAAAATTCCATTATTCTCTGCAATAAAGTATAAATTTCATAGATTCAGTCAATTTTAGATGAGAAGCAATCAACACTAATAACTTGAGGATTCCAGTTTATGTTGGTGTCAAGTCTTGGTTTTATTTTGATTATATCTTGTATGGTGACAAGTCTTTTAGCTTTTCAAGGATGCCTCTGACTAGAGATTCTATCTCTAGGATGTCTTTGACTAGAAAGGTGAAGATGGGGTATGTTCACCTATTTTGTTGTCTGTGGATTGTCTCTTAGTAATGCTATGTGTTGTCCAAGGATATGAGGGCATTGTGAGTCTAGTGTGAATTGGAGCATTCCTTGTTTGTGATTGTTTGATCTCCATGCAAATGGGTACAATGAATTTCTAGGTCGAGCACATATCTGGATTGTCAAAACCTATTTGCCATAATTAAGCTCAATGATGATAATAGCACAAGAAGTTCTTTTCACTTCCATATCTTCTACCTTTCATCCCCTTTTTCCACTATCCCTTCTCAAGTCTGTGTAGCCTGCTATCATATGACTAAGTATAATGACACACCAAAAAGATCTTCTTATCATATAGTTTTATTCTACATCATTACATGTTAGCACATAATACACATGCATTTAGAAATCATGATAGCATCACATCCTACATACACTATTGAATTGGGGTACTAAGGCATTCCTGTGGTTTTATTGAATAGTGTTTTTTACAATATGTATGTACTAAGTATTTATGTTTTATTCATTTGAAATATATTTTTTAAATTAAAGCATGTATTTTGAGAGGATGCACATATCACTTGTAGCACAATTAGGTGACTCCCACAAGTAGTATGGTACTTGGCATGGACAATAAAAAGAATCTTTCTTTTATTCTTCTTTATTTCTAGCTAAGATATTAGATGCTTCTTCTCCTATTATTATCATTAATATAATTATACGATTATTCATAATTTTTCTAAAAATATAAATTAATAAAAATATTGATGGAACTATCTTGTTGAAAGAAAGTAAAATCATTTCTTTAACAAGAATACACATTCCTAATTGTACACGATCTATATGTTTTGTCACATAAAATTCAATAGTGAAAATTGTGTCTTCTATTGGGTAAGCTTCTTACTAGAAAATTCTTACACTAGATATCATATAATTTTATTAAAAAAGTTATTCATTTATTTCTCAACCCTTCACTTTGTATAAAAGATGGAATAATCACTTAACCTTGTACAAGATAATCTACTATAGAGGAACCATGTTGTTGAAGAGTAGATTCAATTCCAGCGCTAGGTGCGGGGTGTTGGAGTGAAAGATTGAGTTTGTCAAGTTTCAACGATAAATTGATATGCATATTATTCTTTCAGATAGGAGAGATAGGGAAACTCAAGCTAGTCTTCATTAGGATTGATTCTTCTGAAAACTCCATAAAATTGATAGCAGCAACATCTGCAACATCGCGTTATAGATTGGTGTGAAGCGGGCCAGTGGTCTGTACACAATGCAATCAGACCTTCGTGGAAGGAACAGTAAATTTCCTTGAAAAAAGACTAACCCAAAATTAATTTGGCTTCTGATAGGAGGAAAAACTAATGGGCATTCCCACCATATATATATAGTCTATGGGCTAATAAAAATTTCATCAATATTTAAATGGGTAATGTGAAAAAAAGGAATTCATATGCAATATCTTATTAAAATTTTGAAGTTCAAATATTTTAATTCTAATTAAACAGGTAATGTTATTCTCTTAAGATTACATAGTTCTAATCAAAAATCATTCTACATTATTCACAACAATAATATACATACATACATACATACATATTTGAAAAGAAGATATTTGTATTTGAAAAAAATACAAACGTTTTAATTTCTAATAAAACAAGTACATAGTTTATGAGTATATTGACGTAAAAATAAGGGGATGGCTTTATGTTTCCTAACAAGTCATTTGAAACAAACTTAACAAAAACAAATTTACACAACTATAGACATCACTTAAACCATAATGCTAAAATTAGACTACACATCCATAAATACATAAAATTTAGTATTAAACGATGCATAATACAATATGTATGCAACTATGTGAGTGTGTGTTCATCTAGTTTCCATCATGCTAATTATTGCAAGGTGGGTAGGAAACTTCTACCACACCCAAGTTCTTTTCTTTGACATGTTCTTGCATCATTCCCACTAAGATTAAATGATCAATAGGTTAGTCCACAAAACTATAGTTGAAGAATATTTCATCATAATTTCCATTTTAATGCCATGCATTTAAAAATAACATCTAATGTAAAAATCATTTATCCATAATAAATGTGGGATTTTGCCAAGATCAAGAGCTCAATGAAAAGTACAAAATAGAGAGAGAAAATATTGATAGGATTAAGCTATATTCTATCAAGATGAAAATACTGATCAACTGGATCATCAAGTTACATATAATATAGATGGGCCTTATTATAAAGGCAAGGCTAGGAGACAAGAGAGCACACAATGATGTCATGTGGCTCAGTGAGATGCAAGGGTACGTAGGGGTAGGTAGGAGAAATAGTCAAATATTCCACATGAGGTGGAACACCCACTAAAGGTGGAATTATCACTCCACAATAAGTGGATATGATAAGTAGAAACAAGATCACACCATAAAAGGTGGAAATTCTCCTACATACACACTCTCAATGAAGAAAATATCCCTAGGTGTCTCATATGCAAACTACTATGATATGCATGTACCTAAGTAAACTTAAGTAAAGTGTAATTATATCCAAGATGTATGTATGATTGCCCATCAAAATTCTACAGCGTGTGGAAAGGCTCATATGAAGAGGCCATAGACTACAAAGATGCCATATGATGAGAATCCCCTAAATCTAGAAGTCATATCCTTGAATCATGACTTGTAATAACACAAAGAGTTTTTCCCTTTCCTTTATCTGTCCCAAAGGAGTGATTCTTTCCTTTATCCTTTTCCTTGGAAGAAGAATCCAAAGTAGACATTCTAGAAGGTAAATTGATTTTGTTCTCCTCAAGAATATGTTTCAATTCATCAATATCATTCTTGTAACAATGTTGTTCATCATGTCCTAACTTCTTGCAATATGCACAAAAAATATTGTCCTTAGATTTCCTCTTAGGTGAGGATGTAGAATCACCTTGTTGTGGAGAGGAGGATTGTGCTCCATCTTGTTGTACTTTAGACTTAGGTTGCTTTGATTCTTGCCTTTTCCTTGATTTCTTTGATTCCCTCTATTAGCCACCAATGCTTGCGACTTTGAAAATTTGAGAATCCCCATCTTGGTCAACTTAGATTGGTCAAGTATTAATATCTTTGTGAATGCATCAAAGGGAGAAGTGTATGAGGAACTTTGAGCTAACCTCTATGTGTGAAAGCTAGATACAAAGGCTGCATACTCTGATGAAAAAAAAGTCCAACAAGTTATAAATCAATTGAGAATCCTTCTTGTCAATACCACAATCCTTTAGATTTTCTCTTAGATCATTTTCTTTTGTGACATAATCTTGGATTGTATCAAAATCCTTAGGAAAAAAACTACAAACTAATGGGATATTATGAAAGTAGATGAAAAATTATGCACTTTAAAAAATATGGCACCTAAAAAGAAGGTCGTATGACCCCAAACGAAGCCTCTGAAGTTGCAAAATTGGGGATTACACAGGTACAGTCATCAAAATTTGAAAATTCTGAAAAATATATCCATTAAAATAAGAAACTTCCTCTACCACTGTGAAGAGCACAAAATTCTAGCCCATTTCAAAATAAAATGCACCAAAAAAGGAGCCAAAATGAGAAAGTTATAGCCATTTGAAGTTGAACTGCAAATGCAAGGGGTAGAATTTTTTTCCAAAATGTTGATGTAATGCTGACATCAAAATTTCAATGTGTTAAATTTGACAGCCGTCTTCCCGTCAAAATGGTCTCCGCACCCCTTGTCCAGGTTGCACAGATGATGACATCGGCAATACGAAAGATGATGCATGGCTTGCTGACTGAGCTGTATGGAATTCGACGTGGCGTGCCTAGTTGAATAGGCGAAATTTTTTCCTTCACCAAATATGGCCGAGTTTATACTGAAAATTTATGCAAATGGTCTCTCGAACTCAACCATGATGTCCAAATTGTTGTAGGACGCCCCCAAAAATGTAGATTCCCAAATCCAAAAATTGAAGCCTCCAAAATATCTCAAAAAGACTAATCAGTGAAGCCCTCTAGGCTCTGATAACATGTGAGATTTTTTGAAGATCAAGAGATCAATGAAAAGTACAAAATATTGATAGGAATAAAATCTATCAAGATGAAAATACTGAACAACTAGATCATCAAGTTACATACAATATAGATGAGCCTTCTTACAAAGGCAAGGCTAGGAGACAAGAGAGCACACAATGATGTCATGTGGCTCAATGAGATGCAAGGGTAGGTAGGATAAATAGTAAAATATTTTACATGAGGTGGATCACCCACTGAAGGTGGAATTATCACTCCACAATAAGTGGATATGATAATTAAAAACAAGATCACACCATAAAAGGTGGAAATTCTCCTATGTACACACTCCCAATGTAGCACATCTCCCTACGTGTCTCATATAAAAACTACTATGATATGCATGTACCTAAGTAAACTTAAGTAAAGTGTAATTATATCCAAATGAATAAATAATTACACCAACAATAAAAAAAACATAAGACATTTATCCATAGTCTCAACCACTTTATTGTATTAATAATGCACTGAGCAAAAAGAATAAGATGTGACATCCTTCCCCACTAGGAAGATACATCATCCAAAACTTATTATAAAAATACTAAAACAATAAATATAGTAGACCAATGCAAATGTCAAAGTATCACACTAAGGAAAACAAAGTACCATAATTTAAGTTCTCAAATGAGGATAAGAACAATATATATCCTCTATATTCTCCCATGTGTCACTATCCACAAATACTTTATCCCATTAGACCATATATTGAATAATAATCTATTACACAACTTAACATCATTCCAATCTAGAATTTGAATGGGCTCTGCCAGCACCACTCTTGGATACCAAATCTATAAAGCATGCCAATCAAGTATATGAGTAGCATCAAGATGATGTTTCTTAAGCATAGATGCATGAAATATATTATGGATATGATTAAAGATCATTATATTAGATAAAGTCTATATGTAGCTACAGTCATTACTTCTGACACATCAAATAGACCTACAAATCTAGGTGCTAGTTTGGCTAATTTTTCCAATGATATAGAAATCTTATGAGGTTTAACCCTCAAAAAGACTTTGTTTTGAAAGTCCTATTCTTACGTGCATAGCTCTTCTATTTTTTTTCTACCTTCTTTAACCACCCCTTGGTCAATCTCATTTCATCATGCATCTCCTAAGAATATTTGAACCAATTCCAATCTTGTATTCAACTAGATATCCAAAATGATATGTGTACAATACTTTCATCCATAAAGAGCTTTAAATGGTGTCATACCAAAGATGCATGATAGGAGTTATTATATGCAAAATCTTCCAATGGAAGATACTCCTCCAACCTAGACTATTAATCCATGAAATACATCCTAAGCAGGTCTTCGACTACTTGCTTCACTATCTTTGTTTGTCAAACTAAAATTCAATATTGTCCCAAATATTTCATTCAATATTTTCCAAAATCTAGAAATTATATGAGTATCTCATTTTGATATGATCATCTCAAGTACTCAATTCAAATGCAATATCTCTCAGAAAAACTTCTTAGCTGAAGTAAACAATCCATACTTAAAAATCCTTTGGGTGAAGTACGCTACCTTGGTCAACTTATCCACAATTACCAAAATGACATCATGTTTATTCTTTGATATAGGCAACCCTTAAATAAAATCCATGCTAATAACTTGTCATTTATATTCAAGTATGTCATGTGACTATACAAACCTACTACGTGTACATGCTTAGTCTTGGCTTGTTTGCAGTCCAATCATCAAGCTACAAATTCAATCTCATCCTTCTCAATTCTTGGCTAAAAATATACAGATCTCAATTTTCCTACCATCTTGGCTAGTCCTAGGCACCTTGAATAAGGTGTGTTGTGGATCTCCTCTAACATCAACCTCCTCGAATCCCTAAGTTTAGAATGTACATTCTCCCTTGGTAGCTTAATAATCTATCTAACTAAAAAAAATATCTATTAAATCGATGGTCCAAGGGGTTTTTCTCTACATCTTTCTCCATCATGGAATAATCTCTTTGAAGATTATGAACCACTTTCTCAAATTAGACCTTTTAGTAATAATGGCTGCTAGATGCATTCTTCTACTAAGAGCATCTATTTCTCTATGTTTCATCTCCTTGTAGTAATCATGTTTGCACTCCAATCATCAAGCTACAAATTCAATCTCATCCCTCTCGAGTCTTGGCTAAAAATATAAAGATCTCAATTTTCCTACCATGGTGTGTTGTGGATCTCCTCTAACATCAACTTCCTCAAATTACTAAGTTTAGAATGTACATTCTCCCTTGCTATCTTAATAATAAAATCTAACTAAAACAAATATCTATTAAATCGATGATCCAAGGGGTTTTTCTCTACATCTTTCTCCATCGTGGAATAATCTCTTTGAAGACTATGAACCACTTTCTCAAATTAGAGCTTGTAGTAATCATGGCTGCTAGATGCCTTCTTCTACTAAGAGAATCTATTTCTCTATGTTTCATCTCCTTAATGTATTCAATCCTAAATTTATATTCAGTAAGAAACTATATCCATCTATTTTTGTGAGCATTGAGATTGGGTTGAGTAAATATATATTTAAGGCCTAGGTCGTCCATCTTCAATTCAAAAGGCTTACCCAAAATATAGTGCCTCCACATCTAAAGCACATGAACTATGGCTACTAACTCTAGGTCATGGGATGCATAGTTCACCTTATATTATTTCAACTTCCTAGACTAATAGGCAACAACCTGCCCATTCTACATTAGCACTCCTCCTACACCTTATCCTTATGTATTTTGTTATCACCATGAATTACCCATTTGGATTACGTACAATCAATATAGGATTTGAAATGAGCTTCTTCAAAAATTGGAAAGCTTGGTCACACTTCTCATTCCACTCAAACCTTTTCCCTTTCTGTGGAGTGAAGTGATTGGTGCTACAATTTTAGAAAATCCTTATACAAACTTCTTGTAGTATCTTGCAAGTCCCATGAAGCTCTAGATTTTAGTTACATTATATGGTGTAGGCAACCCCACGATTGCTTTTATTTTCTCTAGATCAACTACAATCTCTCCCATTGAAATCATAAGGTGTAGATAATTCACCTTGTCCTTGTAGAAAGTACACTTGAATAGCTTACCAAAGATCTTATTCTCCCTTAGGAATTGTAAAACTATCCTCAATCTCTTGATGCAATGTTCAATAGATTCATGAAATTTGTAGCATTATTTGACTCGAATGACACTAATGTGAAATCGTAGTAGCCATAATAAGTCCTAAAAGCTATCTTTTAAATATCCTCTTCCTTAATCCTCAATTTGTGGCAGCCATATCTAAGGGACCTATCTTAGATAATATTATAGATCCTCTCATCTGATCAAAGAGATCATTAATCCTTCATAGGGGATACCCATTCTTGACTTTTACTTTGTTCAACATCCCATAGTCAATACACAAGCACAAGGTCCCATTATTTTTCTTCACAAAAATGAGCAGTCCACTGCATGGAGATAGACTAGGTCTAATAATCCCTTGGTTCAAAAACTCCTGCAACTATGACTTCAATTCATACACCATAATGCATTTCACCCAATAAACCTCTCTTGTATGATGAGGGTGGATTTTATAAAAAATGATAATGTGGTTGCTTAAACCATTAGCACGACATTGTAGTGACGGCAATTGATTACTAGTAATGGTTCCCTAAAGAATCTATTTATAAAGATGTAGGATTGTTGATCAGTAATGGAGATCTAATAAGATATCAAGAATCAAGATCGAGTTGTTAAAGTGATTATGAGGTAAATGGTGGAGGATAATTAGGATTTTTAAATGATTTTGGGGGATAGTTATAAAATGGTTACGAAATGAGTGGAGAGGAATAAAATAATTTTTTAATTCTTTTATATTTATTTTTTGGTGCTTATGTGGGGACTTTTAGTCAATTTTATTTCTTGGATTTTTTGTGGATGGGACATTAAATAGGAATTGGGACTCCAAAATTTGTGTTAGGACATAGGGAAAATGGATTAGAACTTAAGGAAAATTAGGAATAATTTGTATAATAGGATGAAGACATAACAATGAATTACTTACATTTAGGAAATAATCAATATTAAATTAATTGATAGTTATCTATTGTGATATTTATTGTGTAATATCTTTGAAAAACATCAATAATGCATGGAAATATCTTCAAGGTTGTTTCATTCTTATTATATCAACAGTTTGTTTTTAAAGTGACACACCCATAAAATTCTTGAAAAGTAGTAATATCATGTAAATGTATTATCAAATGACTCAAGCACAAATATTTATGTCCATAGTAACAATACACTATATAAAATGACTATAGAAAACAGAAACGTACAAAATATTATTACTAATTATCCCTCATCCTCCATACATTTCATTAGAAAAACATATGTCAATATAATTAACTAAATTTAACATGCATTGTCAAGCCTTTAGAAATTCGCGTAACTTTAGGATATTGAAAATCAGAGATCAGTGCTTTGAATACAAATAAATAGATTTTGATGATGCACAAAATGTCAGGCCTGAGATAACAGAAATCTAATTGTTGATGACCATTCGAATTTTAAAAGACTCGGGCTCTCATAGGATAGTCGGGTCGTGGCTTCTTTGCTTCTACCATAGCACGTGGAGCTCTCTTCTCCGTATAAACAACTAAACTATTGATAAGTGTTTGTGGAGCTCTCTTCTTTGATTATGTTTGTGTGTGGACTAATATATTAATAAGTGTTGTCATCTTCGTATTGACACTGTGGTGTAGCCGCGTAGGCCGTTGCCAGTTGCAACTCTCACCACTTATTATCAATAAAACATTGCTGTCATTTCACCAGTAATGAGAGAACCGTTATTCACACGCAATACACTGTTCTGAGAGAATATTAAAAATAAATATATACTTTGATATTTTATTTTCTTTATATTTAAAAATTAGGTGTCATATATTTTCTTAAAGACTTGTTTCATAGCTAAGATATGAGATGCTTCTCCTCCTATTGTCATTATGATAGGTTAGGCCTATTACTATAATCATATGATTGTTTATAAAAATTTTAACATATAAATTAATAAAAATATTGGTAAAACTATTTTGTTGAAAGAACGTAAAGTTATTTGTTTAAATGGAATATACATTCTTAATTGTACATCTTTGTATATTTTTTGTCACATAAAATTCAATAATGATAATTGTGTCTTCTATTGGATAGGGTTCTTCGAAATTTCTTACACAAGATGTCATATAATTTTATTAAAAACTATTCATTTATTTCTCAACCCTTCACTTGTATAGAAGATGGAACAATCACTTAACCTTATACAAGATAATCTACTATAGAGGATCAAATATTTATTGTAAAAAATGGTGTACACGCACTCCAATATATTCGCAATCAATTTGTACCTTATACTAGATGTTTAGATAGGAGTTCCTCAATTATAAATTATTCGAAAAGGAAGGTTGCTAGTCTAACACATCTATGTGCAAGGAGCATCATTTGTATTTATTTTGGAGTTGAAAAGTGAATAATAATATTTACGCATTTTATGGGTACAAAAGAAACAATTGTTTATATGCATTTTATGGTTGCATAATGAAAATATAATGTATGTCCATTTTGTTGGTACAAAATAGATTACTAATGTTGGAATATTACCGATGCAAAATAGAACTATGTTCATGCATTTCTGAGCGTATAGTGAAATAGTTGTGTGTATGAATCTTCTTTGCACAAGAAAATGATCATTGTATGAATTTTGAGTGTATAACAAGATTTCCTTGCATGTGTTTGTCCAAGGTTATAAAACAGATTGAATTGGAGTACTAAGGTGTTCTTGTGGTTTTATGAAATAGTGTGTTTTACAATATGTACATATACTAAGTGTCTATGTTTTTCTTATTTGAAATGATTTTTTATTTTTTTTAAATTAAAGTGTGTATTTTGAGATGGAAGAGCTTTGGGAATCCTTTTATGGATGTCACTAGAAAATTGTGTTTTTTATGAAAACTTGAAAGTAAAATTGTAAATCATGATTGATACTTGATTTTTTGTTTTGTTAGTCTATGTATCTTAGGTAGGTCAAGAAAATAATGCCCTCATTTATGTGTATTTTTACTAGTTGAAACTCTTCTCATTCTTTTTAAGAACCAAAATAGTCAACTCAGTATTCTTTCATGTGTTAGGAAGTTGAGGAGTATTGTAAGCTTAGCCAAAATGTAACCATTACTTTTCAAGTTCACATGATTTAATTATGTTTGATGAATGTTTTAATGAATTTTTTAATTACTTATTTGTATTTTGAGACTAATTCAAACAAAGATCATCCAATGCTTTAGAAATTGTTTATCCTCCTTTTATGTATATATATCTAGTTATGAATCTAAAACAAATGTATTAAGAAAAGTTTATTATGGTGAATATTTTCCAATCCATGCATGTTTGTTGTAAGTATGATTGTTGGTCATGTTCTCATCTCCGAGTCTCGTATGGTATATGTTTAGGATCTAGATGGTTGGGTGTTGCTAATATTTTTTGGGATGTATGCTGGGATCATGGTGGTGCATTTTGAATATTAGGTTAGGATCTCATTTTATCTCCTTTGGTTATGTCTTTATCATGTTGTAATCTTCATCTTTTTATAATGGTACTATTTTTTCATCACTATATATTGAAAATTGTGTATCCATGTATTTTTTAGGATGTAGGCATGATTTTTTAAATTTATTTGTAAAATTATATTTGAATCAAAATATACATTGAAAAGAGAAATTTCATGAAAATATTGCTTGAAATTTTACTAAAAAATAAACATAGTAAAATTGTAAGCTTTTTTATTAAAAAAAATGATCATTAGAAATATATTGGTGAACAATTTTTATATCCATATTTTTATAGTAAACAGATAAGAGAAAAAATGTTCTTTTGCAACCTTTTTCATATACCATAGTTGTGTTGATTTGAAATTTTAGGTTCTACCACTTTTGATATTATCCATTTTCTATTATGGATTTTTTGAACTTATTGGACATTCTTTTACATCCTCTTTATATTTCATATTAGAATTCTAAAAAATGTTAATATTTGAGCAATTTATTATCATTTCAATGTAAACTATAAAATATGATTACAAGGTCACAAAATGATGGTACAAAGGATTCCATTTCTTTTTCAAAAAATATTTAACACATTCTATTATTTTATATAAGATGGTATCATTTACATGTATCTTACAATGGTTTTCATTTTTTTTGGTTATAAATAATTTTTTTTATTTTTCATTAATATGTGGACAATATAGGTTGTTGTACAAATAGATCCTCTTGTATTTTAAGTTTTTCTATCACATTGAATATGTTTTAATGGTTTTTTATATGTTTATTAGTGATTGAAAAAATGAAATTGTTTTTTATATGTTGGTTAGTTTGCTACACAACTTTGCTAATTGATGCACAAGTGTGGTTATGGTTGATGTTTATGTTGTTGTGTAAGTAAAATAACCAAATGTTGGTATGAATGAGGTTATTTCCTATCTAGTTAATGGGGGGACCTAATCACATGTTAACTTAGGAGCATGTTAGCTATCCTTATATCCTAGGTGGCATGCTAGAAGTTTTCTTATAATGGGACCATGTCTCATTATTTATTGTTAGTAGCATATGTTATTTAAAAGTTTCTCTAGGACTTTTTTATTTTGTATTAAGCATTTAATGTTTGTATCAAGGGTAGTTGTCATGTACATGTGTGTGTGTGTGTGTGTGTGTGTGTGTGTGTGTGTGTGTGTGTGTGTGTGTGTGTGTGTGTGTGTGTGTGTGTGTGTGTGTGTGTGTGTGTGTGCATGTGTATATATATGTATTTATACACATATCTATGTGTGTATATACACATGTATATATACACAAAACTATGTGTGTATATACACATGTATATATACACATATACATGTATGTATGTATGTATGTATAGACATGCACATACACATACACATACACATACACATACACATACACATACACATACACATACACATACACATACACATACACATACACATACACATACACATACACATACACATACACATGCACATATACATATACACATATATACATACACATAACATGCACACACTTGATCATCTATAACGATATAGTCATGATATTAATTTATTTTTATATTAGTCTAATATATGATTTGTGATTTATTTGAATATTTTGGTCAACCTTTATGTGTCTAGTGTTTGTATCATTCACGATTCATTAAAAATGTCTTAGAAAAGAATGTAATACTAGGAAAACATTAAACATTAAAATAGTTTTAATAAGAGTATCAAGTAGTTCTTGTATTAAAAAAAAAGGTGTATCATCCTCGAAAATAATCAATAATGTATTAAAATATCTTTGAAGTTGTTTCATTCATATAAAATCTATTAACCATTTTTAAAATGACACATCTATTAAACATTAGACTATAGAAAACTAAAGAATGGAGTTGGGGGCTTGCTCTAGGATTGGTCCTCTAATTGTGTTTGGGATTGGTCCTTCAGTTGTGTTTGGAATGGTTCCTCTAGTAGGTCTCTCTGTCTCTCTTGATTGTGTTGTATGTGGGTGGGTGAGAGGTGAATTGTTCCTTTGAGGTTGGGTCTACAGGGATTCTAAATTGTTCCTCCAAATTCTATAGAGGGGGAACAGGGAGCTCTTGTTCCTCCAAATTCTATAGAGGGGGAATAGGGAGCTCGAGTTATTGAACCTACAAATTGAAGGTTATGTTGGGGGTGGGGGCATGTTATGTACAAAATCTGATTTCACATCATGGTATTGACACATCGATGGGCTCAGTGGGAGAGGTACAATTACTCCTAGGAGAGCTCATTGCAACTCTAATTGGCTGGACATGGATCTATGTTCATATGGTGGGAGAGAGACAATTACTCCTAAACTCTGATTTATTTGTGTGGAGGAGGAATAGAGTGTGCAGTTGTAGCATGCGGAATGGCTAGGGTTACGTTTCCCCCCTTACTTCCTAGTTCATGAAAGCCGTGTCAATCCATGCAACGATGATCAGGTGGTCATCGAGATCCCGATCATTTGTCATTCAATTAGCTTGTTCCCGGATAGAGAGCTGAACCAATACCAATCCCAGGTCAAATCAGAGATAATTCAAAGATGTATTGACATGAGAGGGTCATACCCTACTATTATAAGGGGTTATATTGGTAGCCCTTTATAATAGTAGGCAGATCTAATTTGATTTTTTCTCGGGCCTAGTCTATAGAGCCTATAGTTTAGATCCATGCGTAATGTATTGACCAATGGAATCCTTGCTCTAGCATAAATTCAGTTTCTAGAGATTAGCATCCAACATAGCATGGCAAGCGTACCCCTTGGTAACCTAGACTGGTGACTCATAGGGGGGCTAAGTGCCTAGATTTCCTCATGTTTCGACCAAGGTGTTCATGGGGATCCTTAGTCCATTGTGTTTGGTGTGATGCATTGAGGATGTGGCGATATATCACTTCAACCAAAAAGTAACCTACCACACTGACCTATAGTTACCAATCATTACACAAATGAGAAGGAACAGTTAGCCCCAGTCAATCATCAGATAACGTTGAGACATGTTACATAGATAAGATCCTATATCCACCCACCCCCATACCCTCCCTTTCTATAGTTCTAGGGCAAGATACCCTCATGTTAATCTCTCCTCCTAATGTTCCGTGTAGGGTGTGTTGTCTAACTACAATCCCTAGTCCCCTGCATCACTTTCCACTCCATATAATTTTAGGTGAGCCCATAGAATTGTAGGGCTTGACTGCAGTTCATTACTAAAGCCCAACCAAATTGTAGGGGGCCCTCCTCCCCCCACCCCTTATTATAGTTATCCTATTATAGTTATATTTGATTACAATTTTGAATGGTGTCTACTAATTTCTAGATATGTGAACATGATGAAAAAATAGTACTTTTAAAATTCTTCTTTTAATTTAAAAAAATAAAATAAAATACATCTCTTATAAATTAAAAAATAGAATTTGTTGTCCTAAATATGCGGGTAGATGAAGAACATTATATGCAACGTAGTCATTATCTTCAATTCCACATCTGGCAAAAGACGCACCTCAATCACCTGGATGCTTAGCACAACGATCTAGCTCTAAAGGTAAAGTAAAATAATTCAATTCAAATATCTTTGCTACTTATATTGTAATTGGGTGGAATCACGAAGGAAAACCATTGCAAAATTTGTTGGAAGTGACTTAACTCTGAGAGGGGGGTGAATAAGAGTCAATTGGAAATTTGACTTAATTGGCTTAGTTTAAGATTCTTCCAAACTGTATCATTGACAATAAATCAATCTTATAAAATCATGTAAGCATGACCATTCAATATGGGCAAAGCGAATAATCATATAATGCTTAACTGAAACTGACTTTACATAAAGAGACAAACTTGAACTTCTAACACATTGCAACATAAACTTTGTAACTATGAACAACAACTTTGAACCTTAAACATTGCATTTAATATGAAATGATTTAGACCAAGATAACAAATGAAATGCAGAAAATTAAGACAAGGCAAAAGCATTAGAGAAAACTAATGAAACATATTAGAAACATTAGACAGAAGACACAAAATTTTCATGAGTGGAAAACCCCCTTGGGGTAGAAAAACCACTCGGTAAAATATCCTTTTATTATCTCAAAGAGCACCACCTCTGTTACACTGAATTTAGAAGTATTAAACTTCAAGGAGCACTAACCCCCATATCTCATACTATGTCAAGAAATGTCAAGTTACAAACACTGATAAATTTATAATTGTACAATGATTTTGCAACTACAAACTTGTCAGTGACTGATCAAGTTTACTAAAGAGATATTCAATAATGCCAATTACAATTCTCTATAATCAAAATCAGAGAGTACATATTTCAATCTCTGTAAGACTTAAATCCCTGGAATACAATAGAGAGAGATAACACACTTTATCAAAAAAAATCAATTTATAAACCCTCTATATCTGTGAAAGATTTATGCTTTGTTTTGAAAGAAATTCTCTATCATGAAAAGAACTCTATCCAAAAAATATCTTTTAAATAGCCAATGTTGTCTGAAACAAAGTTTTCAACTGTAACCCTTCTTTCTTTCCGTAATGCAACCCTAGTCTTTCAAAATAAAACCTTTTTCATTTTTCATTTTGAAAATAAAATAAATAAAACCCTTTACATTTTTTGTTTCTAAAAAGAATTTCAAAATAAATCCTTTATTTTATTTGTTGTGGTTGCATTTTTAATAACTGAAACTCTTTTCCTTTTTATTTTATTTTAAAAAAGCCAGCTTTCAAAACAAACAAAAAACAAAATATGAGATACCAGATTCTTTCCTTTCATTTAGGAAACAGTATTATTTGTAGATATAAAAAAAACTAAGTATAGACAATTGAAAAATCTTTACAGAATCCAAACAAACTTAGCCACGAAAACAACCATTGAAATCTTCAAAAACCAGTAGTATGAAATAGTAAAAAATCATATCAAGAAACAAAAACACAAACTTCCTGTAACAACCAATAGGATCTTCATAGCGACATCCCTAATAGAAACTTGTTTGATCCTTAAGCTTCCCTAAATAATTTTTCAAATAATTTTGAAATTGCATAAACTTTTCAATTCCGGCTAGATATGATAAGAATAATATCTCAAGCACTTGCGGGGCTCAGGGCTTGCAATGAGCAATCAAAAACTTGATGAACAAAGTTTGCTATCATATATTAGATAAAATGCACTTCCAACAAAGACTAATGTATGGTGGAGCCCATAGTGGTTTGTACCTAGTTAATATTTTTCACTTAAAGCCTGACAAAACATACACCAACATCCCAAAGTCATTTTGAATCCGTAGCATTCATTATGCCATATCATAGGATCCATGGAAGGTATCTTTATGTTTGCATTAAGGCCTAATTTAGAATGAATGTATAGACACAAAAGTGTGACCTTTTAAAATAAAAAATATTTGTTACCTTTTTAAAGATAATATCACTATAAAAGTGACTTTTGTATCCTTGTGGTCTATCATTATTCAAACCAAATGTGAATTTGAATAACATAAGAAAAAATATACTCAGTTCTACTGCATTATGAATATCTACAAATGATAAACATCTGTAACAAAAGTAATCAATTTGGATGCCAAACGGTATAACAAAACCCAATATAAATGCTCTCTTTTTGTCATCAAGAAAACTAAGGGGCAACAAACTCCCCCTTTGTCCTTGATGGCAAAAATCATGCCATCATTGACTTGTATGTCAAAATCACCACTGAGATATATCAGAATATCAAAGGACTAGAAATAGACAATCCAAGTGTTTGTATATGAATAATGAGAATCTGCTGAAAAGAATATAACAAACATTGTGAAGTCATAAAATAAAATCCACCTGTCCATAGTACCACAAAATATACCAAAATGCCACTATAACAAAGTATGCCATTGTAACCAAGTATGCCACTGTACCAGAATAGATCACCAATACCAAAAATGTAGCAAGTCAAACCACTCAGATACTCAGAAATTAAGAGATGCGATATGTCAATGATGTAGAATTCTTCTTCCCCTTTTTGTCTCAGAGACAACAGGCAAAGTAGCTGAGTGCTGCTGGTGGAGAGCAAAGCTCCCCCTAAATAAATATATTTTCAAACAATAGAAGATTGAGAGAGGACTCCCAATCTGGTTTTAAAGCGTTCAAATGCTTCTTTAGATAATACCTTAGTAAAAATATCTGCTACCTGGGAATGCGTAGAAATGTAAAGCATTTCAACCTCATTATCTTGAACCCTTTCTCGTAGAAAATGATATTTAATATCAATGTGTTTGGTATGAGAGTGCATAATTGGATTTTTGGCAATATTAATGGCACTAGTGTTGTCACACAAAATAGTAAGTGGTTTTGAAACAGTAACACCCCTATCACTTAACTAATAAAAAATCCAAATAAGTTGTCGTATTGCTGCTATATATTCAGATTCAGCCATTGAAAAAGTGACACAATCATGTTTCTTACCATGCCATGCAACCAACCTATCACCCAAGAAAAATGCAACACCACTAGTACTTCTCCTTTGATAAAGACGACCAGACCAGTCAGTATTAGTGTAACCAAGCAAAGTAAAGTCTTCACTTCTAGGATAACACAGACCATAATCAATTGTACCTTGAATATACTTAAAGATTCTCCTAACAACATTTAAATGTGCTTGTTAGGATTAGATTGAAATCATGAAACTAAACAAACTACTTGCATTAAATCTGGCCTAGAAGCATTTTAATACAATAAGCTGCCAATCATTGATCTATATTCAGATTGATTTACCTTGGGAGAATCATATATCTTTGTTAATTTACAACATGTCATCATTGGTGTACTAACAGGTTTACAATCTTCTATGTTAACTTTTTAAGCATCCCCTAGGCGTATTTAACCCATGACAGAAATATTCCTTGCTTAAGCTGCATTACTTGCAAACCAAGAAAGAAAGTTAATTCTCCAAGCATTGACATTTGAAATTCAAATGCCATAATCATTGAAAACATTTTAGATAATGAATCATTATTGCATCCAAAAATGATATCATCCACGTATACTTCAACAACCAATATGTCATCTCCTTCAACCTTGACATACAAGTTGTTGTCCACTTTACCTCTAATGAAGCCATTAGATGTAAGGTGGGCATCCAACCTGGAATACCAAGCTCAAGGAGCTTGTTTAAGGCCATAAAGAGCCTTTTTCAATCTGTAAACATAATTAGGCTTATCTGCAGAAAAAAAACCTTCAGGTTGTGCCATATACACTTCTTTCTCAAGATAGCCATTCAAAAACGCAGTTTTAACATCCATCTGGTATACTTTAAATTTTTTTTAAAAGAGTATGCAAGAAATTCTAATAGACTCAATTCTAGCTACAGGTGCAAAAGTTTCACCAAAATCTACACCTTCTTGTTTTGCATAACCCTTGCAAACAAATTGTGCTTTGTTTCTGACAACTATACCAGATTCATCAAGTTTATTCCCGAATATCCATTTTCCTCCTATCACATTTTTACCATCTTCTCTAGGTACTAATTCCCATGTCTGATTTTTCTCTATTGAATTAATTTCCTCTTTCGTAGCATCTAACTAGCAGTTATCATTCAAAGCATCAGAAACAATTTTCGGTTCAAAATTCGTTACCAGAGAATAATGCTCTACCATTTGGGCTTGTTCATCAGTTTTTTCTCTTCTTCTAGTTAAGATCCCTGCATATTTGTCACCAATAATCTGACTTTGAGGATGTCTTTTAGTAATGACTCTGGAGGGTGCATGTAGAGGAATTTATGTTTTCGGACTTGATGCATTTTCCTCATTTGTTATTTCTACTTCAACAAGATTAGGAGCTCGATCAAGTCTTATTGGAGTATCCTCCTCAACATCCTGTATATCATCACTAAGAAGCAATTGCTCATCAAATCTCACATTAACTGTTTCAACAATTTTATTTAGCCTATTATTGAAACATTTATAGGCTTTGCTATGAGTGGAATATCCAAGAAAGATACCCTCATCAATTTTAGTATCAAATCTTCCTAGATTCTCTTCATCTCTCTTAATATAACATTTGCAACCAAAATTTTTGAAGTATTTAATAGAAGCAGCCTTACCATACTAGAGTTCATATGGAGTAAAAGTGGAATTTACCCTGATTTGCAAACGGTTTAGAATGTAAACAGTTGTATGAACAACTTCTTTCCAATATCTGTCTGGCAGATTTGCCTTATTGAGCATTGTGAGAGACATTTCTTTAACAGTCATGTTCTTTCTTTCAACCACCCCATTTTGTTGACATGTCTGAGAAGCAGCATATTGCCTCTTTATGCCATGTTTTCTGCAACAATCTATAAACTCTTGTGATGTAAATTCAGCACCTTTGTTAGATCTTAAACACTTAAGCTTTAAATCAGATTCTCTTTCTACCATTTTTTTGAAAATTTTTGAATCTATCAAATGCTTTTGATTTATGCTTAAGAAAAGTAACCCAAACCATTCTTGTATAATCATCAACAAAAAACATAAAGTAGCTTAGATTTAAAGGATACTTTTATTTTTTTACCTTTTGGAAACTCCTTACACACAGAGTTTGATGGTTTACTCAACATAGGTAAACCTCTAACATTTTGGTTCTTTCTGATTCGAACCAGATTCTCAAAGTTCACATGTCCCAAGCACTTGTGCCATAACCAATTTTCCTCTACTTGACTCATAAGACACGTGCGTTCATTGTTTTCATAGTTAGTGGAGTCAAGAAAGTTGTAAACATTGCCAATTGTTCTCAAACAATCAACAATAATTTTACCAGATTTATTTTTGATAGCACAACCTTGAGAACCAAAGGATACACTATAACCACTATCACAAATTTGACTAACACTTAACAAGTTGTGTTTTAATCCTTCTACGAAATAAACATCATGGATTGGAGTGTAATCATTCAACAGTAATACCTTTACCTCTTACATTAGCTCCTGAACTGTCACCAAATCTTACAAAACCTCCATCAAATTCTTCCAGATGAAGAAACTTACTTTTGTCTCTTGTCATATGGTGTGAACATCCACTGTCCAACACCCATAATGATTTCTTATTTGATTGAAATTCAGTTTGCACTAACATTGATTTCTCTTTGCTAGGTACAAACTTAGTTTTCCACACCTTATCAACATTTATCTTTGATTTGCACTGAGTAGAGGTATTTGCAAAGGTGTTACATTTGACACACTTCACAGTGTTTGGAAAGCCACAGGCTTGTTTCTGTCCAAACATAGGGGTTCTATGTAGCAAAAATCTTCAAGCATTAACATTATGGCCAAACTTATTGCAATAAAAGCAATAGCCATGAAAGAGCCCGAATTTAAATGGTCTCAGTATGCGGTAAGCTTGAAATTGTTTTTTGTTTGCAATCTTAGTGGTATATTTTGATGATTCAGCCTTTTCAAATTCTACACCAGTCAAGTTCTTGTGTTGTTTTGGCTTGCTCAAAATATCATTTAAATGCATTGTACTTTCATACTTTTCTAACTAGCAATGCTTCAATAGCATCTGAGAGTTCAGATTCACTATCAGGTTCTTCTTTTTTTTCTACTTTGAAAGCAGTCTATTTAGAAGTGGAAGGATTGATACCAATCCTCATTTCATAAGCTGTAAGTATGCTTTGTAGGTTATCAAGAGACATAGTAGAAAAACTCTTCTTCTCTTCTAAGGTTGAAACCTTAGTTTCAAATTTGGGCAAAAAATTTTGAATGACCTTTCTTACAACATCTTTTTCATCAATAGTTTCACCAAGACCTCTTCTAGAATTCACAACTTCATCAATTTTGAGAAAGTAACTTGCAACATTCTCATCTTCTTTCACTCTCAAAGACTCAAACTTTTTCTTTAACTTTTGCATCTCCTTGATAAAAAGTTTCAAGTTTGTTACATATCTCATGGGCAAATGAACAATGTATAACCTTAACAAAGACATCCTTTGTAAGACCACACAAGATAGCATGCTTAGCTCTGGCATTTAATTCATATCGTGTCTTTGCATTAGGATATGTGGGAATAGTAGTAGGAACAACATAATTTATGGTCACAGTGTTCCATACATTAAGATCAACAGTAACCAGGTAACTTTCCATCCTAATCTTCCAGAACGCATAATCTGTGCCATCAAAAAGAGGTTCTCTAGAAAGTGAACCACCTTCTTGTGAATGAGACATTATAAAACTTCTAATTGACGAGGAACAATCTCTAGGATAGACCTATATGGAGGGACACTATGCTATGATACCACTTGTTGGAAGTGACTGGACTCTGAGAGAGGTGGGGGGGCTGAATCAGAGTCAATAGGAAATTTGACTTAGTTGGCTTAATCTAAGATTCTTTTAAACTAGATCTTTGACAATAAATCAATCTTATAAAATCATGTAAGCATGACCATTCAATATGAGCAAATTGAATAATCATATAATGCTTAACTGAAATTAAATTTACATAAAGAGACAAATTTAAACTTCTCACACATTGCAACATAAACTTTGTAACTATGAACAACATCTTTGAACCTTAAATATTGCATTTAACATGAAATGATTTAGACCAAGATAACAAGTGAAATGCAAAAAATTAAGACATGGCAAAAGCATTAGAGAAATCTAATGAAACAGATCAAAAACATTAGACACAAGACACAAATTTTTCATGAGTGGAAAAGCCTCTTGGGGTAGAAAAACCACTCGGTAAAATATCCTTTTATTATCTCGAAGAGCACCACCTCTGTTACACTGAATTTAGAAGTATCAAACTTCAAGGAGCACCAACCCCCATATCTCATACTATTTCAAGAAATGTCAAGTTACAAACACTGATAAGTTTATAATTACACAATGATTTTGCATCTACAAACTTGTTAGTGATTGAACAAGTTTACTAAAGAGATATTTAATAATAACAATTACAAGTCTCTGTAATCAAATTCAAAGAGTACAAATTTCAATCTTTGTAAGACCTCAATCCCTGGAATACAACAGAGAGAGATAACACACACTTTATAAAAAAAATTCAATTTATAAACACTTTGTATCCATAAAATATTTATGCTCTATTTTGAATCAAGTTCTTTATCTTTGAAAAAACTCTATCCAAAAAATATCTTTCAAATAGCCAGTGTTGTCTATAACAAAGTCTTCAACTGTAACCCTCGAATAGGGTTACCAAACCCTAACTAGGGTTTGCTAGACAACCAAAAAACCATCTTTCAGTTTGCAAAAAATTGAAAATGAAAAATATAATATCTTTTTCCCAAATGAACAAAACCCTTTATGTCCTTCGGTTTCTATTTTCTAGAAAATAAAACAGTTTCCTTCTCTTTTATTCTTTTCTGAAAAAAAAAAGTTTTGATAATGAAAACCCTTCTTCCTTTTTCAAATTCAACCCCAGTCTTTCAAAATAAAACCTTTTCATTTTTTGTTTTGAAAAGAAAATAAATAAAACCCTTTAAATTTTCTATTTCTAAAAAGAATTGCAAAATAAAAATTTCTCTTATTTGCTATGGTTGCATTTTTAATAAATGAACTTTTCCTTTTTTATTTTTAAATGCCAGCTTTCAAAACAAAAAAAACAAAATACGAGATACCAGATTCTTTCCTTTCATTTGGGAAATGATATTAACTATAGATATAAAAAAAAAAAACTAAGTATAATCAGTTTAAAAATCTTTACAAAATCCAAATAAACTTACCCACGAAAACCACCAATGAAATCTTCAAAAACTAGTAGTATGATATAATAAAAACTCATGTCAACAAACCAAAACCGAAACTTCCTGTAACGGCCAATAAGATCTCCATAGCGGCAGCCCTAAACTAGGGTTTTCAAAATAACTTCAAGTGATAGAAACTTGTTTGATCATTAAGCTGCCCTAAACAATTTTTTGAATACTTTTGCAAACTACATATAGTTTTCAATTTCGGCTAGATATGATAAGAATAATATCTCAAGCACTTACATGGCTCAAGGCTTGCAATGACCAACATCCCAAAGTTATTTGACATATGTAGCATTCATTATGCCATATCATATAGTACACGTAAGGTATCTTTATGTTTGCATTAAGGCCCGATTTAGAATGAATGTATAGCAACAAAAGTGTGACCTTTTAAAATAAAAAATATTTGTTACCTTTTTTAAGATAATATCACTATAAAAGTGACTTTTGTATCCTTGCAGTCTGTCATTATTCGAACCAAATGTGGAAAATATATACTTAGTGCCACTGCATTATTTATATCTGTAAATGATAAACATTTGTAACAAAAGTTTCCAATCTAGATGCCAAATGGTATAACCAAACCTAGTATAACTGCCCTCTTTTTGTCATCAAGGACAACTAAGGGGCAACAATAATTAGGTGAAATCACAAAGGAAAACCATTGCAGAATCATGGGCAATACCACTTTGGCCTCTAAGAGTGCAAAGTTTTAATCAATGCAAATCGAGGCCTAATGAAATGGCATGAATGCATTTGAATGCTTAGTAGCTTTTGAAATTCCTTAAATGAACAACTTTGGGTTGAATTTGTCCAAGTTGTCTCCCCATAAAGATGGGTCAAGGTGCATTGTAAGGATTGGAATATCAAGTTCAATACATGCAAGAATTGAGAACCTGCCAAGATTTACTAGCTTATCCATTTGTCAAACCAGTGCTATCACAAAGTGGTTAAAGTCTCAAGGATTCTTTGAAAATTATCCCCATTTGCAATAGTAAGGGTACACTATGATATATATTAATCTACAAATCAAAGTTTACCTTAATAGCTTTCTAAGGAATGCAACCAATTTGTGGGAACCATAGACTGACTTTAAATCCTCCTCTACCATCTAGCCTAGCATTTCAAATAGGGTAAATAGAATATTATGAAATTTAAACATGTTATAGTCCAATTAGGGAAACAAATGAAATCTGAGTAGGGTTAATGGTATTTATTCTTACAATCATTAGGTCATTCCTGGTGTTTGCATTAAGAAAATATTTTTTTCCATGCACTTCTAAGACCTCCTTACATGCGTGTTCTTGCCAGTCCCGATGTATTCCGAACAAAGATTGTTATAGTTTCTTGTCTAGCTATATAGAAAGTTCTGCATTCAACAATTATTTCATCTGCTATCATGTGAATGTTCTTCTACACTTTTTCTCCTTGCTCCTTGTTGGTATTCATCATTAGTCCAATTATTGTTGCATGTTCTCTTTTTAGGAAGAAACATGTTTGAGTTGGATGCAACCTATTGGTTTTAGTTTTGTAATATTTTCTATTAAGCATCAATATTAACCATTTTGTGATTTCTTTTATTTTAATATGTGTCGAGTCTTTAGTGACTTTAATGAGACAAGAGCTCACTTGGCAATTCCTTCTTTACATATTCTAGAAACTTGTCTCTTATACTTCATAGACTTGACAACATGGCATTTCATTCATTTTTTTGTAAGTGATAAAGGGGAGTGTTTGACTTGCCTCTTTGCAATACTTCAATAGTAATTACATGCTCAAGTCAATTACAAGTAAACTTGATATCCAATCTATTCAATAGCACCCTGTAATCGCCATTACCTTGCATGTCCTTCCCTGTTAACATCATGGGAAATTGTTGATGCGGTTGATCAAACCTATTCATATAGTCTTTATTTTCTTCTCCATTCTATTCAATGTGTAAAAAGTAGAATAGTGCTATCTATTCTATAAAAATTAGAGCAGTGTTACAAAATTCTGGTAGAACTTTAATTAAACATTTATCAAACTTTTCAACCATTCTCATTAGTAACATCTAAAGTATTTCAGAAGCTTTTGGAAGGATCAAATATATAGTCATAAAACTCAAGAAATAAAAAATATCTAGTGCATAAGTAGAATCCATACTTTCTTTTCCGATGATCATAATCGTAAAACTTACCATATATATTTATATATGGTATGTTCTAAAAAATATCATTACTCTACAAATTTTGCAAATATGAACTTTTAATCATATATTCATATTCTACTCTTTCAATCTCCTTTGATGAATTTATCCATAGGCCAGAAAGTTTGCAGATTTCCAATAACGTAAAACTTCTCATCTCTGTTGACTGCTCATGGGATGTAGGAGTCTAAACTTCTTAGGATTTTAGTCAGCCTACCTTCAATTACTAGCTACTTAGATTTTTTTGCTGGTCATTCTTTAGAGTCTTGCTTTTAGTTTAATGAGATGTTGGCTTCCCTTTCTTGTATATCTTTGTAGAATAGGCTCCAAAAATGTTAGAATGTATGAAACCATTGGTGATTTACTAAAATCAGCATATTTATAAAAAAATGTCAATTTGATCTCGAAAAAGTTCATCATTGTCCAAATAATTTTTTGAAAGGTCATCTGACAATATGACCTAGACAAAAGTAAAACTTGAAGTAATGAATCCCTCAACTATTTTAGGTACAAATCCATGAAGAAGACTTGGCATGCCACTCTTCCAATATGAAACAATTATAACACTTCAAATAAGTAATAAAGATCCTTGCTAGCTTACTTCCATGATTGCAAAGATTTTAATGTAAATTTCATCACCAATTGTATCTAGTCACTGCAACCTTGTACATTGATAAGTTCGGAGGGCTAATAATTCACTTTAAAATGAAAAAGAAAGTTGTAATACTCATGGTAATTGTCACGATCTGTAAGACCTTGTCCTATTTTTAATATGTAAATAAAAGAGTTCCTTTCCATAAGAAACACTTCTCTAGAATATCAAGCTTTGAGCATTTTCATTCTACTAATACCATACTTGGTAGATCTAAGCGCAACAAGATGGTTCTTTGTTTAATGATATCGATGTGATGACTCTTACCAATATGAAATGAGTGGAAGGCCTTTGCAAATTCCTTAACAAGTATGTAGTGATACAATTGATTTCCATAAGTCCAATGTTGCTCTTGGTACTTTCTTGACGTCATTTCCTATAAGAAATCAGCTACTCCTTTTCTGTCATGGTATGAAACCCATAGAATTGAAAAAATCAAACACATATTCTCGATGTCCTTGATACACAATCTCACCTCTAGACAAGATTTGTCATCAAATAGATCATATGTTTCATGACCAGGCTGCAAAAGAGAAATCAATATTTTCCCATCAAGAACATAAACAATTTGGTGCAAACACTTAATAATTTGGTATGTTGTAGCATTGTCCAACCTTATTGAAATTTCATCTATAAGCAAGGATTTGGAATGAACAACTAGCATTTCCACTACTTCTGACAAGAGATTCCATCATGCATTTTATTTTGTGGGTTTTTTTTATAGATTTGTGTTGTGATGAAGTGGCAATCCAATTCCATTGATTACTATCAACTTGTAGTATCATAGATATCTATGATAATAAAAAAAGCTTCATTTAAATATTGTCAAGACATAAAATTTAATGCACCAATCTATACAAAAGAATAGTTAAAAAAATCACATAATCAAAGATTATTCATTTTAATATAATTATCAAAGTAAAAATTATTAATGAATGAGAACACTATATAAACTTTTGATCTAGCATTATAATGCTTTTTAGAGTATTAATGAACACTATCCATTCATGCCATAATATTTCATTTAACAACTACAAAAATCCCATGTCAAGCTCAAGAATCTGTTAACTATAAGCCCCAATATTTTTAGATCTACTTTTTTTATGTTGTTAATAGATTGAAGCAGCAACTATAAGGAGATTGGTTCTGATTTGTCTCATTTTAAAAAAAAATCTTGAAGCAACTGCTACTTCTCACCCCAAGTATGTCCAGGTATTTGCTATTCATGTCATTATTTTTGCACAGGATGGGATTTCCATGTTATATTATTTTTCTTATTTCCAGATATTAGGAGTAGCTTGGTGATCATAAACCACTTATCAATAGTTACTATCAACAAAGAAAGGTAAATTCATTTTTAATTCATCTTTCAGAACATCAGTTTCATATATTTTCAATTACTAAAAACTAAATTTGTAAACTCTATTGATGTTTTTGGTTTTATGGTCATGATAAAACCAAAAAAATTTGTAAATATTACCATACAAAAATTGTACTCTCTAACATATTAGCTTACAAAAATTGTACTCTAACATATTAGCTTACACATATTTTTCTCTCAGTGTAATCCTAGTTAATAACATGTTAGAGTCTTCATTTCTCCTTAACTTTCATTACAGAACATCTTTAGTATAATTTACTAAATCAAACGTGCATTGTCACTGATATTGAAATGATTCAAAATCACCGATAAAAATATTTTGATGTGGCGATGTGCAATAAATGTATATCAATGTAGAGATGGTGAAGCCGAAGATTATCAACAGAACTCTTAATCTTGAGGACCATTAACAACAGAATTCTTAAATGTTGATGACCATCAACAATAGTTGTCTTAGTGTTGATGACAACAGAGCTCTCATAGGATACACGGCTATGAAGTCAGGTCTTCATTTCCTGGCTTGCTCTGTAACACGTGGAGCTCTCTTCTCCATGTAACAAAACTACTTGAAAACTCATGTACCCATCTAACGGAAAGCTAATAGAAATTATCAACTTTGAAAGGTCTATAATATCTACAGCTATAAATGTTCTGTTAAATGTTATATAAAATTTTTTAAATTTTGTTATCAGAATGTAGGAAACCAGAATTCAGAATGTAGAGCAAAATTCAGACTGTATTATTATGGAATATGATCCTAAACATCCTCATAAAATTGAAATGCTGACCAGGGGTTCTCGTAAACTGATTAGCAAACAATAACAGCAAAAAGAAGAAATTGCAAAAAGAAATCAAAATTCAGAATAAAAAACAAAGCGCTTTGGTTTTTTGGAATTGCACACACCAATATCTTTATTGAAGCTTAATTAAAAAATTACATAGAGGCTCTATATATAAAGAATTTGCAATCTACAAGAATTAATAATAATTGCAGTTCTAAATATATTCCTTGCATTGCATGGAAAGCTACTAAGGCTTTCAAACTAAAAAAAGCAAACTACTCCCTTAATTAAGAATACAATAAGTGCATGCATAGCATGCTTTATTTACTAAAAAAACAATCATGCAAAAAACAAAACTAAAAATAGTCCTAAGGATTAATGCATGTTGGAGTACATGCTTTATTTGCATGAATAAACAAAAAACTATTAACTAAATTAATCTAGCTGCATGCTAGAGCAGCATCAGTTATCAACATACTCCCCCTTGATGCTGAGAGGGCTCACAATCTTATCCTGTAGTGCTATAAACTGAGCTTTCGCAACTGCTTTGGTGAATATATCTGCTAGCTGATCCTGGGTGTTGATGTGCTTCAATTCGACATCCTTCTTCTACACCAAATCTCGTATGAAGTGATATTTCAAATCAAAAGGCTTTGTTCTACTGTGATGAACCCGATTCTTAGCTAACTTGATGGCACTCACATTGTCACAATATATCACTGTAGGCTAAATTTTCTTTTCTCCAATTTCTTCCAAAACTTTTCTGAGTCAAAGAGCTTGTGTACGTGCTGAGGTAATTGCAACATACTCTACTTCTGTAGATGAGAGAGCAACAATACTTTGCTTTTTTGAGCTCCAGGTAATCAAACCAGAACCAAAAGAAAAACAATTTCCAGATGTAGATTTACAGTCATCCATACCACCTTCCCAATCTGAATCACTAAAGCCTACTAGATTGAACTTTTCAGAAGAGTAGTAATGAATACTAAAACTTAAATTCCCTTTCACATACCTCAAAATCCTCTTGGCTGCCTTCATATGTATTTCAGATGGATTTGTTATATACCTTGAAACAAGTGAAACTGAATAGGCAATATTAGGCCTCGTGTGGATTGGAAACATCAACCTCCCCAAAATACTTATCTAAGCTGTATCATCAACTAAATCAGCACCATCATCTCGACATAACAAAACTCCATGAGAACTTGGAGTGGAGGCAGGGTTACAATCAGTCATATTAAATTTCTTCAGCATATCTTGTGCATACTTTGTTTGACAAATGCAAATCTCATCCTTACTTTGATAAACCTCCATTCCTAGAAAATATTTCATCAGACCAAGATCTTTCATCTCAAATTCTTTCATCATAGCAGCTTTCAATTCATCTTTCATCTTATAACTACTACCCATATACAAAACATCATCAACATACAAACTTATGATGAGGATATTAGTACCTTCTTGTTTGTAGTATAGGGTAGGATCACTCTTACTTCTCTAGAAGCCATTCTCATGAAAGTATCTGTCAATCCTGGCATACCACACTCTTGGTGCTTGCTTGAGGCCATACAAAGCCTTCTTCAACTTGTAGACATAATTATCTTTTCCTTCCACTTCAAAACCTTGTGACTACTCCACATATACTTCCTCTTCTAAGTACCCATTCAAGAAGTCACTTTTCACGTCCATATGATGTATGCTCCACTTCTTCTGAGCTACTAATGAAATCAGCATTCTTATGGTCTCTTGTCTTGCTACTGGTGCAAATGTCTCTTCATAGTCAATTCCATACTTCTATGTGAATCCTTTAGCAACTAATCTTGCCTTGTGTACATGCATATTGAAAACATGATGGTTCAAAATCAGCCTTGGCTAAAAAAGAAAAATTCACTGTCTCACCTATTGGGTTTTCATCATGTACTTGATTTTCACTCTTCTGGTAGATATCACTCAATCTCCTTACCTTCCTTGCAGAACTTGGAGAAGAAGCTGGACTTCAACTTGGTACTAAAGAACTTGATGAAGGATTGCTTGGTGGAGTTAAACCACTGGATATAGAAACATTAGTTGGCTGCTCATGATCAATATCAGCAATTATATCATCATTCAAAAAAGATTTTGGCTTCTCAACATGGCCTTTTTTATGACCATAAACTCCCCCTTCATCAAAAAACACATCTCTTGAGACCATAAGCTTGCTAGTGAGGGGATTATACAATCTATAAGCCTTGCTAGTGAGGGGATTATACAATCTATAAGGTTTGATCTCTTCATTAGTACTAGGTCTGTTGTTTGGTTACTATAACTATTTACTATAACAACGTCTGGGATCAGAAATCAAGTCTGAATTTAGTAAAACAATGTCTATGTTTACTATAACAACGTCTAGGATCAGAAATCAAGTCTGAATTTAGTAAAACTGCATCTGTGTTCAGTACTAAGAAATTACACAAAAATTGTCAAGAACAAAAAGGCTTAACTTTTCAGATTCAAAGAGCTTCTAGAGCTGCTTCCAATAGGGCATAGTCAACACATGCAATCACCATTAAGGCATATGATGACAAAGAGCACTCATCCAACGACACAGTCAACTTACGTCTTAGAGCTGGGCCAGTTACAAAGGATGTGGTATGTCAAGTCCTTGATCTAGAGCTCACATACAACATAATTTTGGGACATCCATGGATACATGAAATGAGAGTATTACCATCAACATATCATCAATGTATCAAATTTCCTTACAATGGAGTTGATGTAAAAATAAAAGGTGATCCAAATCGGTTCATATGTTGGAATAACCTATGACCAGGATCAGAGATAATAATTCCAATTAATAGAGAAGAAACTCCATCATCAACATATGTGAATCCAGAATCCTTGAAAGCTTTTGCAACAAAGCAAGTAGAGCTCAAATAAAAATTCAAGGTTAAAGACATGGGATGTGGTGAGTATATCTTTCATGTTGATCAACTCCCACTATCTGCTAAGGCATTTAGTTGACAGGAGTATCCTACAAAAATTTAAAATATCAAGGAATTAGGTATGAACCACCCAGTATTGTGGCTACTAAGGTCTAAATGCAAATCTCCTCTAGTGGCGCGAGCAACTCTCGATATCAATAGTCCTAAGAGTGGTGCCAACAAAGAATCTATTGAATATATCACCATCCCTCTGGAGAACTCATACAACCTTACCATGTTATCCACTCATTCCATTTCCACTCCACTTATAGACTTGGATCAATAAGAATTACAAAATCCCTTACTTGTTGGGGATCAAAAGTCAAGCTTTGAAAAGAAAAATCTTAAAGTAAAAAATAAAGAGAATTCCTTCATTCCAAATCAAAATCAAAGTCAAGGATAAAAATCCTATGAAGAAAAAAGAACAAGAGTTGATCTCCCCTAATATGGGCCAACGTAGTTCACACATTAGTAATTCTACCTTAGTTCCTTCATCAAGGAACACAATTAATGGAGAAACACATCATTTAGTCAAGGAATGTCGAAGCTACAATCATAAGGTAAATTCTGGCACATTTGAGGTGGGTGACTTAGTTATCAAAGAAAATCATAAGAATCAACAAGATAGAGAGAAAAAGGGAAAGTTCGAACCAAATTGGATTGGTCCTTACGTCATCACAACATTCTATGGATCAAGTGCATATCAACTCTCAACACAAGATGGAGAACCTTTGGAGGACCCTATGAATAGAATGCACCTTCACAGGTTTTACACATAGTTTTTCAGAATATCCCATTGTCAAAAATACAAAAAAATACAAAAAAATATTAAAAAATATTTTAAAAATACCAAAAAATAATAAAAATAAAAAAGATCGTTACTTGGTGAAAACTTGTCAAATAGGCACTGTGTGACACAAAAAAAATAAAAAATAAAAAAAGGTAAAGAGAAATAAATTCTTCCAACGATGAAAACCACTTCGATGATTCCCTGGGCAAATACCATTGTGAAAACCGGGTTACCGGTGCCATGCTTAGAGACATTGGTCCTCCCTCCTTCAGAATTCAATCTGATCCTTTCACCTTGCTCACACTCACATCCTACTACTCCCATCATGGTTGGTTATTGATCTACCTAAGATTGGTTCCCTTTCATACAACTTCCCCTTCCTTTCCATTCCTCTTCTTCCACAATAAATCAAGTCCTATTTGTAACTAGGGAAAATCCTAAGTCTAGTGATGGGTGTGGAACCTTAAGCATCACATGTTTTGAGGAGCATCATCTTTTTATCTTCCTTTTTTTGTTCACGCACAGTTCACAATAAAAGAGCATTTGCATCGCCAATCCACAATAAAATTCCATTATTCTCTGCAATAAAGTATAAATTTCATAGATTAAGTCAATTTTAGATGAGAAGCAATCAACACTAATAACTTGAGGATTCCAGTTTATGTTGGTGTCAAGTCTTGGTTTTATTTTGATTATATCTTGTATGGTGACAAGTCTTTTAGCTTTTCAAGGATGCCTCTGACTAGAGATTCTATCTCTAGGATGTCTTTGACTAGAAAGGTGAAGATGGGGTATGTTCACCTATTTTGTTGTCTGTGGATTGTCTCTTAGTAATGCTATGTGTTGTCCAAGGATATGAGGGCATTGTGAGTCTAGTGTGAATTGGAGCATTCCTTGTTTGTGATTGTTTGATCTCCATGCAAATGGGTACAATGAATTTCTAGGTCGAGCACATATCTGGATTGTCAAAACCTATTTGCCATAATTAAGCTCAATGATGATAATAGCACAAGAAGTTCTTTTCACTTCCATATCTTCTACCTTTCATCCCCTTTTTCCACTATCCCTTCTCAAGTCTGTGTAGCCTGCTATCATATGACTAAGTATAATGACACACCAAAAAGATCTTCTTATCATATAGTTTTATTCTACATCATTACATGTTAGCACATAATACACATGCATTTAGAAATCATGATAGCATCACATCCTACATACACTATTGAATTGGGGTACTAAGGCATTCCTGTGGTTTTATTGAATAGTGTTTTTTACAATATGTATGTACTAAGTATTTATGTTTTATTCATTTGAAATATATTTTTTAAATTAAAGAATGTATTTTGAGAGGATGCACATATCACTTGTAGCACAATTAGGTGACTCCCACAAGTAGTATGGTACTTGGCATGGACAATAAAAAGAATCTTTCTTTTATTCTTCTTTATTTCTAGCTAAGATATTAGATGCTTCTTCTCCTATTATTATCATTAATATAATTATACGATTATTCATAATTTTTCTAAAAATATAAATTAATAAAAATATTGATGGAACTATCTTGTTGAAAGAAAGTAAAATCATTTCTTTAACAAGAATACACATTCCTAATTGTACACGATCTATATGTTTTGTCACATAAAATTCAATAGTGAAAATTGTGTCTTCTATTGGGTAAGCTTCTTACTAGAAAATTCTTACACTAGATATCATATAATTTTATTAAAAAAGTTATTCATTTATTTCTCAACCCTTCACTTTGTATAAAAGATGGAATAATCACTTAACCTTGTACAAGATAATCTACTATAGAGGAACCATGTTGTTGAAGAGTAGATTCAATTCCAGCGCTAGGTGCGGGGTGTTGGAGTGAAAGATTGAGTTTGTCAAGTTTCAACGATAAATTGATATGCATATTATTCTTTCAGATAGGAGAGATAGGGAAACTCAAGCTAGTCTTCATTAGGATTGATTCTTCTGAAAACTCCATAAAATTGATAGCAGCAACATCTGCAACATCGCGTTATAGATTGGTGTGAAGCGGGCCAGTGGTCTGTACACAATGCAATCAGACCTTCGTGGAAGGAACAGTAAATTTCCTTGAAAAAAGACTAACCCAAAATTAATTTGGCTTCTGATAGGAGGAAAAACTAATGGGCATTCCCACCATATATATATAGTCTATGGGCTAATAAAAATTTCATCAATATTTAAATGGGTAATGTGAAAAAAAGGAATTCATATGCAATATCTTATTAAAATTTTGAAGTTCAAATATTTTAATTCTAATTAAACAGGTAATGTTATTCTCTTAAGATTACATAGTTCTAATCAAAAATCATTCTACATTATTCACAACAATAATATACATACATACATACATACATATTTGAAAAGAAGATATTTGTATTTGAAAAAAATACAAACATTTTAATTTCTAATAAAACAAGTACATAGTTTATGAGTATATTGACATAAAAATAAGGGGATGGCTTTATGTTTCCTAACAAGTCATTTGAAACAAACTTAACAAAAACAAATTTACACAACTATAGACATCACTTAAACCATAATGCTAAAATTAGACTACACATCCATAAATACATAAAATTTAGTATTAAACGATGCATAATACAATATGTATGCAACTATGTGAGTGTGTGTTCATCTAGTTTCCATCATGCTAATTATTGCAAGGTGGGTAGGAAACTTCTACCACACCCAAGTTCTTTTCTTTGACATGTTCTTGCATCATTCCCACTAAGATTAAATGATCAATAGGTTAGTCCACAAAACTATAGTTGAAGAATATTTCATCATAATTTCCATTTTAATGCCATGCATTTAAAAATAACATCTAATGTAAAAATCATTTATCCATAATAAATGTGGGATTTTGCCAAGATCAAGAGCTCAATGAAAAGTACAAAATAGAGAGAGAAAATAATGATAGGATTAAGCTATATTCTATCAAGATGAAAATACTGATCAACTGGATCATCAAGTTACATATAATATAGATGGGCCTTATTATAAAGCCAAGGCTAGGAGACAAGAGAGCACACAATGATGTCATGTGGCTCAGTGAGATGCAAGGGTACGTAGGGGTAGGTAGGAGAAATAGTAAAATATTCCACATGAGGTGGATCACCCACTAAAGGTGGAATTATCACTCCACAATAAGTGGATATGATAAGTAGAAACAAGATCACACCATAAAAGGTGGAAATTCTCCTACATACACACTCTCAATGTAGAAAATCTCCCTAGGTGTCTCATATGCAAACTACTATGATATGCATGTACCTAAGTAAACTTAAGTAAAGTGTAATTATATCCAAGATGTATGTATGATTGCCCATCAAAATTCTACAGCGTGTGGAAAGGCTCATATGAAGAGGCCATAGACTGCAAAGATGCCATATGATGAGAATCCCCTAAATCTAGAAGTCATATCCTTGAATCATGACTTGTAATAACACAAAGAGTTTTTCCCTTTCCTTTATCTGTCCCAAAGGAGTGATTCTTTCCTTTATCCTTTTCCTTGGAAGAAGAAGCCAAAGTAGACATTCTAGAAGGTAAATTGATTTTGTTCTCCTCAAGAATATGTTTCAATTCATCAATATCATTCTTGTAACAATGTTGTTCATCATGTCCTAACTTCTTGCAATATGCACAAAAAATATTGTCCTTAGATTTCCTCTTAGGTGAGGATGTAGAATCACCTTGTTGTGGAGAGGAGGATTGTGCTCCATCTTGTTGTACTTTAGACTTAGGTTGCTTTGTTTCTTGCCTTTTCCTTGATTTCGTTGATTCCCTCTATTAGCCACCAATGCTTGCGACTTTGAAAATTTGAGAATCCCCATCTTGGTCAACTTAGATTGGTCAAGTATTAATATCTTTGTGAATGCATCAAAGGGAGAAGTGTATGAGGAACTTTGAGCTAACCTCTATGTGTGAAAGCTAGATACAAAGGCCGCATACTCTGATGAAAAAAAAGTCCAACAAGTTATAAATCAATTGAGAATCCTTCTTGTCAATACCACAATCCTTTAGATTTTCTCTTAGATCATTTTCTTTTGTGACATAATCTTGGATTGTATCAAAATCCTTAGGAAAAAAACTACAAACTAATGGGATATTATGAAAGTAGATGAAAAATTATGCACTTTAAAAAATATGGCACCTAAAAAGAAGGTCGTATGACCCCAAACGAAGCCTCTGAAGTTGCAAAATTGGGGATTACACAGGTACAGTCATCAAAATTTGAAAATTCTGAAAAATATATCCATTAAAATAAGAAACTTCCTCTACCACTGTGAAGAGCACAAAATTCTAGCCCATTTCAAAATAAAATGCACCAAAAAAGGAGCCAAAATGAGAAAGTTATAGCCATTTGAAGTTGAACTGCAAATGCAAGGGGTAGAATTTTTTTCCAAAATGTTGATGTAATGCTGACATCAAAATTTCAATGTGTTAAATTTGACAGCCGTCTTCCCGTCAAAATGGTCTCCGCACCCCTTGTCCAGGTTGCACAGATGATGACATCGGCAATACGAAAGATGATGCATGGCTTGCTGACTGAGCTGTATGGAATTCGACGTGGCGTGCCTAGTTGAATAGGCGAAATTTTTTCCTTCACCAAATATGGCCGAGTTTATACTGAAAATTTATGCAAATGGTCTCTCGAACTCAACCATGATGTCCAAATTGTTGTAGGACGCCCCCAAAAATGTAGATTCCCAAATCCAAAAATTGAAGCCTCCAAAATATCTCAAAAAGACTAATCAGTGAAGCCCTCTAGGCTCTGATAACATGTGAGATTTTTTGAAGATCAAGAGATCAATGAAAAGTACAAAATATTGATAGGAATAAAATCTATCAAGATGAAAATACTGAACAACTAGATCATCAAGTTACATACAATATAGATAAGCCTTCTTACAGAGGCAAGGCTAGGAGACAAGAGAGCACAATGATGTCATGTGGCTCAATGAGATGCAAGGGTAGGTAGGATAAATAGTAAAATATTTTACATGAGGTGGATCACCCACTGAAGGTGGAATTATCACTCCACAATAAGTGGATATGATAATTAAAAACAAGATCACACCATAAAAGGTGGAAATTCTCCTATGTACACACTCCCAATGTAGCACATCTCCCTACGTGTCTCATATAAAAACTACTATGATATGCATGTACCTAAGTAAACTTAAGTAAAGTGTAATTATATCCAAATGAATAAATAATTACACCAACAATAAAAAAAACATAAGACATTTATCCATAGTCTCAACCACTTTATTGTATTAATAATGCACTGAGCAAAAAGAATAAGATGTGACATCCTTCCCCACTAGGAAGATACATCATCCAAAACTTATTATAAAAATACTAAAACAATAAATATAGTAGACCAATGCAAATGTCAAAGTATCACACTAAGCAAAACAAAGTACCATAATTTAAGTTCTCAAATGAGGATAAGAACAATATATATCCTCTATATTCTCCCATGTGTCACTATCCACAAATACTTTATCCCATTAGACCTTATATTGAATAATAATCTATTACACAACTTAACATCATTCCAATCTAGAATTTGAATGGGCTCTGCCAGCACCACTCTTGGATACCAAATCTATAAAGCATGCCAATCAAGTATATGAGTAGCATCAAGATGATGTTTCTTAAGCATAGATGCATGAAATATATTATGGATATGATTAAAGATCATTATATTAGATAAAGTCTATATGTAGCTACAGTCATTACTTTTGACACATCAAATAGACCTACAAATCTAGGTGCTAGTTTGGCTAATTTTTGCAATGATATAGAAATCTTATGAGGTTTAACCCTCAAAAAGACTTTGTTTTGAAAGTCCTATTCTTACGTGCATAGCTCTTCTATTTTTTTTCTACCTTCTTTAACCACCCCTTGGTCAATCTCATTTCATCATGCATCTCCTAAGAATATTTGAACCAATTCCAATCTTGTATTCAACTAGATATCCAAAATGATATGTGTACAATACTTTCATCCATAAAGAGCTTTAAATGGTGTCATACCAAAGATGCATGATAGGAGTTATTATATGCAAAATCTTCCAATGGAAGATACTCCTCCAACCTAGACTATTAATCCATGAAATACATCCTAAGCAGGTCTTCGACTACTTGCTTCACTATCTTTGTTTGTCAAACTAAAATTCAATATTGTCCCAAATATTTCATTCAATATTTTCCAAAATCTAGAAATTATATGAGTATCTCATTTTGATATGATCATCTCAAGTACTCAATTCAAATGCAATATCTCTCAGAAAAACTTCTTAGCTGAAGTAAACAATCCATACTTAAAAATCCTTTGGGTGAAGTACGCTACCTTGGTCAACTTATCCACAATTACCAAAATGACATCATGTTTATTCTTTGATATAGGAAACCCTTAAATAAAATCCATGCTAATAACTTGTCATTTATATTCAAGTATGTCATGTGACTATACAAACCTACTAGGTGTACATGCTTAGTCTTGGCTTGTTTGCAGTCCAATCATCAAGCTACAAATTCAATCTCATCCTTCTCAATTCTTGGCTAAAAATATACAGATCTCAATTTTCCTACCATCTTGGCTAGTCCTAGGCACCTTGAATAAGGTGTGTTGTGGATCTCCTCTAACATCAACCTCCTCGAATCCCTAAGTTTAGAATGTACATTCTCCCTTGGTAGCTTAATAATCTATCTAACTAAAAAAAATATCTATTAAATCGATGGTCCAAGGGGTTTTTCTCTACATCTTTCTCCATCATGGAATAATCTCTTTGAAGATTATGAACCACTTTCTTGAATTAGACCTTTTAGTAATAATGGCTGCTAGATGCATTCTTCTACTAAGAGAATCTATTTCTCTATGTTTCATCTCCTTGTAGCAATCATGTTTGCACTCCAATCATCAAGCTACAAATTCAATCTCATCCCTCTCGAGTCTTGGCTAAAAATATAAAGATCTCAATTTTCCTACCATGGTGTGTTGTGGATCTCCTCTAACATCAACTTCCTCAAATTCCTAAGTTTAGAATGTACATTCTCCCTTGGTATCTTAATAATAAAATCTAACTAAAACAAATATCTATTAAATCGATGATCCAAGGGGTTTTTCTCTACATCTTTCTCCATCGTGGAATAATCTCTTTGAAGACTACAAACCACTTTCTCAAATTATAGCTTGTAGTAATCATGGCTGCTAGATGCCTTCTTCTACTAAGAGCATCTATTTCTCTATGTTTCATCTCCTTAATGTATTCAATCCTAAATTTATATTCAGTAAGAAACTATATCTATCTATTTTTGTGAGCATTGAGATTGGGTTGAGTAAATATATATTTAAGGCCTAGGTCGTCCATCTTCAATTCAAAAGGCTTACCCAAAATATAGTGCCTCCACATCTAAAGCACATGAATTATGGCTACTAACTCTAGGTCATGGGATGCATAGTTCACCTTATATTATTTCAACTTCCTAGAATAATAGGCAACAACTTGCCCATTCTGCATTAGCACTCCTCCTACACCTTATCCTTATGCATTTTGTTATCACCATGAATTACCCATTTGGATTATGTACAATCAATATACGATTTGAAATGAGCTTCTTCAAAAATTGGAAAGCTTGGTCACACTTCTCATTCCACTCAAACCTTTTCCCTTTCTATGGAGTGAAGTGATTGGTGCTACAATTTTAGAAAATCCTTATACAAACTTCTTGTAGTATCTTGCAAGTCCCATGAAGCTCTAGATTTTAGTTACATTATATGGTGTAGGCAACCCCACGATTGCTTTTATTTTCTCTAGATCAACTACAATCTCTCCCATTGAAATCATAAGGTGTAGATAATTCACCTTGTCCTTGTAGAAAGTACACTTGAATAGCTTACCAAAGATCTTATTCTCCCTTAGGAATTGTAAAACTATCCTCAATCTCTTGATGCAATGTTCAATAGATTCATGAAAGTTGTAGCATTATTTGACTCGAATGACACTAATGTGAAATCGTAGTAGCCATAATAAGTCCTAAAAGCTATCTTTTAAATATCCTCTTCCTTAATCCTCAATTTGTGGTAGCCATATCTAAGGGACCTATCTTAGATAATATTATAGATCCTCTCATCTGATCAAAGAGATCATTAATCCTTCATAGGGGATACCCATTCTTGACTTTTACTTTGTTCAACATCCCATAGTCAATACACAAGCACAAGGTCCCATTATTTTTCTTCACAAAAATGAGCAGTCCACTGCATGGAGATAGACTAGGTCTAATAATCCCTTGGTTCAAAAACTCCTGCAACTATGACTTCAATTCATACACCATAATGCATTTCACCCAATAAACCTCTCTTGTATGATGAGGGTGGATTTTATAAAAAATGATAATGTGGTTGCTTAAACCATTAGCACGACATTGTAGTGACGGCAATTGATTACTAGTAATGGTTCCCTAAAGAATCTATTTATAAAGATGTAGGATTGTTGATCAGTAATGGAGATCTAATAAGATATCAAAAATCAAGATCGAGTTGTTAAAGTGATTATGAGGTAAATGGTGGAGGATAATTAGGATTTTTAAATGATTTTGAGGGATGGTTATAAAATGGTTACGAAATGAGTGGAGAGGAATAAAATAATTTTTTAATTCTTTTATATTTATTTTTGGTGCTTATGTGGGGACTTTTAGTCAATTTTATTTGTTGGATTTTTTGTGGATGGGACATTAAATAGGAATTGGGACTCCAAAATTTGTGTTAAGACATAGGGAAATGGATTAGAACTTAAGGAAAATTAGGAATAATTTGTATAATAGGATGAAGACATAACAATGAATTACTTACATTTAGGAAATAATCAATATTAAATTAATTGATAGCTATCTATTGTGATATTTATTGTGTAATATCTTTGAAAAACATCAATAATGCATGGAAATATCTTCAAGGTTGTTTCGTTCTTATTAGATCAACAGTTTATTTTTAAAGTGACACACCCATAAAATTCTTGAAAACTAGTAATATCATGTAAATGTATTATCAAATGACTCAAGCACAAATATTTATGTCCATAGTAACAATACACTATATAAAATGACTATAGAAAATAGAAATGTACAAAATATTATTACTAATTATCCCTCATCCTCCATACATTTCATTAGAAAAACATATGTCAATATAATTAACTAAATTTAACATGCATTGTCAAGCCTTTAGAAATTCGCGTAACTTTAGGATATTGAAAATCAGAGATCAGTGCTTTGAATACAAATAAATAGATTTTGATGATGCACAAAATGTCAAGCCTGAGATAACAGAAATCTAATTGTTGATGACCATTCGAATTTTAAAAGACTCGGGCTCTCATAGGATAGTCCGGTCGTGGCTTCTTTGCTTCTACCATAGCACGTGGAGTTCTCTTCTCCGTATAAACAACTAAACTCCTCCTTCAATACTCAATGTATCCATCTATCCGAAACATACTGGAAAAAATCAGCTTTGAGCGGTCTATATTATTAAAATTAATTGTGAAATATTTTTTTTTATCAATGTTTGGAATAATATTCTGTCTCATTATCAGAATATACTGTACTGAGTCAGAATTCTTATCCATGATCTATTGTCGGAAGTTAGAAAGTCAAGATTTATACTATATGTTCCAAAACGTTGATGACTCTTCGCATCTTGATTGAAAATATTTACACAGTAAAATCTAAAATCTTTCAAAGAAAAGTTTGAATCTGACCAGGGTTGCCGTAACATACATCGCTTCTCAAGCTAGGATTAGGCTTCCTTGGTAACAGTTCATTCATTCAATCAAGGCTGTATAATGCCAACAGTTTCAGATCTTGCGCTTCTTGTAGATGTTCTGGTCGCATCTTCATATAAAACCTAGACAAATTAAAAAAAGACAAATTGGGAAAAGAAAAACTATAAAAGGACAAGAGGGCTTTCGTGTGATATACGGCTCTTAAAGTCGGGTCTTTGCTTCTTTGCTTCCTTCTTACCTTCGTAGGAGGTGGAGCTCTCTATATAAGTGACATACCCCTCCTTGTATCTTCATTCAGTCTTTGCTGTATGCGATATAGATACTACTTATAATGGCAAAAGTATCAGATCTTGCGCTTCTTCTTGTGGCTGGAATGGCCATATCTCTTTACATTCAAGGTAAGCTGTCATAGTAACATAATGCGTGTTGTATGAGGTTGAATAGTATAAACATTTCCAAGGCTAACAATAATAGTATGTGTGTATTATTTGTCACAGAGGCGAGAGCAGTTAAGTTTGATATAAAGAACCAGTGCGGGTACACAGTGTGGGCGGCGGGATTACCCGGAGGAGGGCAGCAGCTGACCCAGGGTCAGACATGGACGGTTAATTTGGCGGCGGGGACACAGTCGGCAAGATTCTGGGGTCGAACCGGCTGCTCTTTCGATGCGAGCGGCAAAGGAACCTGTCAAACCGGTGACTGCGGCGGCCAACTGAGCTGCACAGTCTCGGGAGCTGTTCCCGCCACGCTGGCCGAGTACACTCAGAGCGACCAGGACTATTACGACGTGTCGCTAGTGGACGGCTTCAATATTCCTCTTTCCATCAACCCTACCAATGCACAGTGCACTGCCCCTGCATGCAAAGCCGACGTGAACGCTGTGTGCCCTGCTGAATTGAAGGTTGCCGGCGGATGCAAGAGTGCCTGCGTTGCCTTTCAAACAGACCAGTATTGCTGCACTGGCAGCTATACCAACAGCTGTCCTGCGACAAACTACTCAATGATATTCAAGCAGCAGTGCCCTCAGGCCTACAGTTATGCCAAGGACGATACGGCCACATTCGCTTGCCCCTCCGGTACAGACTACACTATTGTATTCTGTCCCTAGATATATATAGGATTATGTTTGTGTGTGGACTAATATATTAATAAGTGTTGTCATCTTCGTATTGACACTGTGGTGTAGCCGCGTAGGCCGTTGCAACGCTCACCACTTATTATCAATAAAACATTGCTGTCATTTTACCAGTAATGAGAGAAGCGTAATTCACACGCAATACACTGTTCCGAGAGAATATTAAAAATAAATATATACTTTGATATTTTATTTTCTTTATATTTAAAAATTAGGTGTCATATATTTTCTTAAAGACTTGTTTCATAGCTAAGATATGAGATGCTTCTCCTCCTATTGTCATTAAGACAGGTTACGCCTATTACTATAATCATATGATTATTTATAAAAATTTTAACATATAAATTAATAAAAATATTGGTAAAACTATTTTGTTGAAAGAACGTAAAGTTATTTGTTTAAATGGAATATACATTCTTAATTGTATATCTTTGTATATTTTTTGTCACATAAAATTCAATAATGATAATTGTGTCTTCTATTGGATAGGGTTCTTAACGTTATACAAGATAATCTACTATAGAGGATAAAATAGTTATTGTAAAAAATGGTGTACATGCACTCCAATATTTTCACAATCAATTTGTACCTTATACTAGATGTTTAGATAGGAGTTCCTCAATTGTAAATTATTCAAAAAGGAAGGTTGCTAGTCTAACACATCTATGTGCAAGGAGCATCATTTGTATTTATTTTGGAGTTAAAAAGTGAATAATAATATTTACGCATTTTATGGGTACAAAAGAAACAATTATTTATATGCATTTTATGGCTGCATAATGAAAATATAATGTATGTCCATTTTGTTGGTACAAAATAGATTACTAATGTTAGAATATTACCGATGCAAAATAGAACTATGTTCATGCATTTCTGAGCATATAGTGAAATAGTTGTGAGTATGAATCTTGTTTGCACAAGAAAATGATCATTGTATGAATTTTGAGTGTATAACAAGATTTTCTTGCATGTGTTTGTCCAAGGTTATAAAAGAGATTGAATTGGAGTACTAAGGTGTTGTGGTTTTATGAAATAGTGTGTTTTACAATATGTACATATACTAAGTGTCTATGTTTTTCTTATTGAAATGGTTTTGTTTTTTTTTAAATTAAAGTGTGTATTTTGAGATGGAAGAGCTTTGGGAATCCTTTGATGGATGTCACTAGAAAATTGTGTTTTTTTATGAAAATTTGAAAGTAAAATTTTAAATCATGATTGATACTTGATTTTTTGTTTTGTTAGTCTATGTATCTTATGCAGGTCAAGAAGATAATGCCCTCATTTATGTGTATTTTTACTATGTGAAACTCTTCTCATTCTTTTTAAGAACCAAAATAGTCAACTTGGTATTCTTTCATGTGTTAGGAAGTTTAGGAGTATTGTAAGTTTAGACAAAATGTAACCATTACTTTTCAAGTTTACATCATTTAATTATGTTTGATGAATGCTTTAATTACTTTTAATACATCAAAACCTACATACACTATGAGAGATATATGTCCTTATCCCTTTGATAAGAGTATTCCAATGCCTCCGTTTCCTGCACACTTTGTGACACCAAAATTTGACAAATATAGAGGGAGAGGAGACCCCAAGGCACATATAAGACAATTCTTCACAGCTTGCATTGAGGTAGCGGCAGAAGAAACATACTTGATGAGGTTGTTCCCACAGAGCTTAGGCGATCAAGCTATGGAATGGTTTTCTCAATTACCTCCTGGTATTAAGTCATGGGGCGACTTGGCAGAGGCATTCATTCAGCATTTCTCTTACAACATTGAAACAGATGTCTCAGTTACTACCTTGTGCAACACCAAGCAAAAAGAGGGAGAATCTTTTGCATCATTCTTACAAAGATGGAGAAATCTAGCCAGCAGATGCTCTTGCGAAATCCCACAGAAACAAATGGTAGAAATATTCACACAAAATGTTAACAAGGCTATTGGATATGATCTCAGGAAAGCTTGTTTGTCTACATTCAAAGATGTTATTGAAAAGGGCCTAGCAACAGAAAAAGTCTTAATTGAACAAGGAGTTATCAAACTATTCAAAGAAAACAAAGAGGACTTTAAAGGAAAGGATAAACCAAAATTTTGGAACAAGAACAAGAACACAGTTAATGATGGTGTTGTTGATGCCAACATAGTGAGACCCAAGTTTTTTTTTTCTGGATCAAGTTCTACCAACAATCAAGTGAACAATCAAACAACTTCTAAACCTCGAAGGAAGTACACTCCATTGGGAGAACCACTTGAATCAGTATTCAAAAAGCTTGTGGCAAACAAACTGATCACAGTTCCAGATTTTCCTCCATATGAACCAAAGGTCAAACCAAATTGGTGGAATGATGATGAGTATTGTGAGTTTCATAAGAGCAAGGGTCATAAGACAAGTAATTGCCATCGATTGAAGAACATTGTGCAAGATCTCATTGATAGAGGAGATATTGAGATTGAGGGACATTCATCTAACCAAGAACATGAGGTGTTTAAGGAACCATTCCCAAAACATGACAAAGGAAAAGGCAAAGTCACAAATGATCAAGCCAATTACACTAGAGCACCTTACAATTATGATTCTACTATCAATCACATCTCGATGGACAATCATATCTCTACTATTACTATCAAGAACAAAAATCCTGAGAATCCTTCTCAGAGACCCAAGATTGTCCTAAAGGGTGTTGGCTCTTCATCTGAATCTACCTCTGAATGTCATGTTACAACTCGTCGAGGTAAAATCATGTTGCCAGGTGCCTCCACTAAGAATACCAATCCTTCATCAATCAAACCTGAGTACGACCTTGTAGAACAATTAGGGAAGACACCTGCGCTCATCTCCATTCTTGAGCTCTTACGTATATCCCCTGCACATAAAGCCATCCTTGACAAAATCTTGAGAGACACTACTGTCCCTACTGATCTGAACGTGGACCAGTTTCAAGCCATGGTGGGATACCTATCCGTTCCGCACTCCCTCACATTCACAGAAGCCGATGATGCCTCCATAAGTCAGCCACATAATGCACCTTTACACATTGAAGCCTTCATACATAAACATCGAATAAAGCGAGTCCTGATAGATGGAGGAGCAGGTCTAAATATTTGTACATTGAGCACCGTCAGACAATTGGGATATTCTGACAAAGCTGTGAATTCTTCAAACCAAATCACCATCAAGGCTTATGATGATGAAGAGCGTTCATCCAAGGGCACAGTTACCTTACCACTAAGAATCGGGCCAGTCACAAAGGATGTGGTTTGTCAAGTCCTAGATCTAGATCTCACATATAACATATTGCTAGGACGTCCTTGGATTCATGAAATGAGGGCAGTCCCATCAACATATCATCAATGCATTAAGTTTCCTCATAATGGAGTCGAGGTAACAGTCAATGGTGATCCAAATCCATTCATATATTGCAATAACTTGAGATCACATACTGAGACTATCATTCCCAGTAACCGTGAGGCTACTCTCTCTTCGGCATACATTGACCCTGAGTCATTAAAACCCTCGACATCTAAACAAGGTGAACTTAGAGGTAAGTTTCAAGACAAAGGCATGGGAGAATACACTTTGAATCAGACAATGTTTTTATGACAAGTCATGAGCTCTCCAAAAGAATATGGGAGGCCACATCCTAACAAGCAAATCTCCATCATGATACTCAGATGGGATCCTACCATCTTTCAAAGATGGGGCGAACTAGAAGAAGAAAATTTATATAAAATGCTCTATAGAGACATTGAAGAGGACACGCAAGATCAAATTATTATACCCTGTGAGAACTATGGCAAAGGCTTCAAAATTCTGCAAAGATTTGGGTATGATGGAAAAAGCCCTCTCGGGTTATGCAAAGAAGGTGTCATGGAGCCCTTACAACCTGAGCTAACTACAAGAAGGGAACGCTCCAAGGGACTTGGTTTTCTGAATTCCAAGATTCAAAATAAAAGAACAAAAGAGGCATGGCAAATCAAAGTGGCCGAAGTTCAACAAGAGGATTATTATTCCACAGATTCTAATAAGTGGGAATGGGGTTCAGACAAATCCTCCAGTGACTATGAGCTCACTGAGACATTCAGAGAGCCAAATGAACCTACAGAGGAGGAGGAATTTTACAAAAAGTTCAGAGTTGGTCAAGAACCAACCCATAAGGATCCCGCACAATCTTCGTTTCAAGGTCCTAGGTTGAAATCGCATAGGATGAGGACACCTGTCCCAGAAGGCACTACTAGTGATGACAATTTGAATTCACTCACGATCGAAACTGATGAGGAGAGTGCCATCGATGACCTCAACGATTGCCTTGACATACCTGAATATAACCACATCTTCACTCTTTGTCCAGCAAACTCTAAAAACACTAATGACCTTCCCCTTGTTCACCCCCAACTCATTGACTGGAATCATGAAGGACCAGCACAATTTGATACATTTCAAAATGACGAAGCTATTGTCGACTATCTTGGCATTCGAGATGATCTTCCCCCTGGAGACCACAAAGCAGGATACACCATAGAACTCAACAACATGGCATACTTCGGTGAGGGTGTCGGGCCTTCTAGTCGCAAAAATGTGAAAATAAGAACAAAACAAGGGTCTTATGGCGAAAACCACACTGTGGCGCTATTTGACTCCAAAAAAGTAAAAAGAAAGGACATATCTGAGGGTGAAAACCTCTCTGAGGCACCCGAAGATGGAAGGCTCGACATTCTCCCAACGTCATATGAGGAAAAGTCATCCATGCTGATAGAGGAAACTATAAAGACAAACATTGGTACGGAAGAAGTTCCACACAACATATTCTTAGCTCAATCTTTGATAGAGTCCGAAAAGGCAAAATTCATAAGCTTCTTTAAGGAACGACAAATCAACTTTGCATGGTCATACGCTGATATGCCTGGATTGGATCCGGATTTGGTAATGCATCATTTGACAGTCAAACCGGGGGCAAAGCCAGTAAAGCAGAAATTAAGGAAAATGCACCCACAAGTGGCATTACTAGTCAAAGCAGAGCTGGAGAAATTGTTGGATGTCGGATTCATACGCCCAATTGATTATCCCGAATGGATTTCCAATTTAGTACCTGTCAGCAAACCAGATCGCAGTATCCGAATATGTACAGACTTCAGAGATATCAACAAAGCTTGTCTGAAAGATGACTTCCCATTACCAAACATTGACTTGATCGTTGATCTCACAGCAGGTCATGAAATGCTATCTTTAATGGACGGATTTTTTGGATATAATCAAATCAGGATTGCGCCTGAAGATCAACATAAAACATCATTCACTTGTCCATGGGGAACCTTCTGTTGGAATGTCATGCCTTTTGGGCTGAAAAATGCAGGCGCTACTTATCAAAGAGTGATGACCACTATTTTTCATGATCTCATGCACATAACAGTGGAAGATTATGTTGATGATCTCTTGGGAAAATCAATAGACAGAGATACACACTTGGACATACTTTCAGTTGTCTTTGATCGGCTGGAAAAATACAAAGTAAGATTAAATCCAAAGAAATGTGTCTTTGGAGTAACCTCAGGGAAGCTCCTAGGATTCATTGTGTCTAAAAGAGGAATTGAGGCCGATCCAGCAAAAGTCAAGGCTATCTTGAACATGCCGCCACCGAGGAACATCAGTCAACTTTGATCTTTACAAGGGAGACTCCAATCCATACGAAGATTCATAGCGCAACTTGCAGATAAGTGTAATCCTTTCTAGCACCTGCTACACAAAAACATCAAGTTCAAATGGGATGAGAACTGTCAACAGGCATTTCAGGCGCTCAAAGATTATCTTTTGAACCCACCAGTTTTGATGCCACCAATTCCAGATCAACCTTTGTTACTCTACATATCAGCTACTCCAACGACACTGGAGGCACTCTTAGCACAACAAATACCTGACGGCAAGGAAAAAGCAGTATACTATATCAGTCGCACACTGGTGGGATATGAGCTAAATTACACACCAATCGAGCGTGCCTGTCTCACTGTGGTCTTTGCTTCACTAAAATTACGTCATTATATGCTCACTCACAAGACTAAGTTGATTGCCAGAATTGATCCACTAAAATATCTTCTCAACAAAGCTACACTTACTGGGCGGCTGGCCAAGTGGGTAATGATTCTGAGTGAATTTGACATCGAGTACGTAGACAGAAAAGCAATAAAAGGACAAGAAATTGCAGATCAATTGGCAGATGCTTCCATGATAGATGATGTTCCTCTACAGTCAGAATTTCCAGATGAAGCAATTTTAACAATATCACATGTGAAGCCATGGCAACTATACTTTGATGGCTCATACACACAGCATGGAGCAGGAGCGAGTATACTCTTTATAACTCCTCAAGGCGATTCTATACCAAAATCATACCGCTTATCATTTCCTTGCACCAACAATATAGCAGAATATGAGGCATTAACAACTGGATTAAGAATTGCAGTTCAGTGGAAGATCCAGGAACTTCGTGTTTTTGGGGATTCTCAACTTGTCATCCATCAAGCAACTGATGATTACCAAACAAAATATGAAAAGCTAATGCCTTACAAACAACTGGTAGATGATTTGAAACAACACTTCACAAAGATAGATTTTGAGCAGATACCAAGAGAACAGAATCGTGCTGCAGATGCCATGGCTACGATTGCTTTGCTCATTGATCTACCACAAAATGAGACCTGCTATGAGTTCCTGGTAGATAATCTCCTGATTCCTTCATATGAGATCACTCCTACAGAAATGATATGTGTTGTTGGTCCTGAATCCCAGTTATATGGTTCCATATTCACATACCTTCGCGACAATATCTTACCTCCCGATCTATCGAACAACCAACGCCGCACTTTCATTCGCCAATCCTCTCGATACGTCATTCTAGCTGATATCCTATACCGACGAGGTCTAGATGGCACCCTTCTTAGATGTTTAGAGAGTTACGAAGCTCAGATTGCGTTACGAGAAGTGCATGAAGGGATATGTGGTCTGCATACTAGTGGTCCTACCTTGGCCAAGAAACTCATCAGGACTGGATATTACTGGCCTACTATGGAAAAAGACTCATATCAGTTTGTCAAGAAGTGTAAGCAGTGTCAAATTCATGGAGACCTCATACACGCACCAGCACAAGAACTACAACCACTTGCATCTCCTTGGCCCTTTTGTCAGTGGGGACTCGATCTCATAGGCAAGATTCACCCTCCTTCTTCCAACGGTCATAAATTCATTATCACAGCCACAGAGTATTTCACAAAGTGGATTGAAGCCGTGCCTCTCACACAAGTTACTGGGAAACAAATCGCTACCTTCATTTTGAACTACATCATTTGCCGATATGGGATTCCTACTTCCATTATTACTGATAACGGGCGTCCCTTCAAAAATCAGAATGTTCGTGAACTCTGTGACTGCTTCCATATCTCTCATCGTTTCTCCACACCATATTACCCCCAAGGTAATGGCCAAGCTGAGGCATCTAACAAAACAATTCTCAAAATCCTTAAAAAGACAGTCGACGACGCTAGCCGTAACTGGCATATCCAACTCAATCCTACACTTTGGGCCTACCGTACAAGTGTCCGCACACCTACAGGAGCTACACCTTACTCACTTGTCTACGACGCTGAAGCCATCTTGCCTATTGAGGTCGAGTTACCTTCTCTATGGGTCTCCTTGAGAAACATAATCAACGATGAAGATTACAGGGTCTCTCGCTTACAAGAACTAGAACTGCTGGAGGAACGAAGACACACTGCTTTTAATCATCTCAAGGCTTACCAACAAAGAATGAGTCGTAGCTACAATCACAAAGTTAAGCCTCGCACATTTGAAGTAGGTGACTTAGTCCTCAGAGAGAACCCCAAGAATCAGCAAGACAGAGATAAGAAGGGCAAGTTCGAACCAAATTGGCTTGGTCCTTACATCATCACAGCGGTATATGGATCTGGGGCATATCAGCTCTCAACTATAGAAGGTGAACCTTTGGAGGATCCTATCAACAGCATGCACCTTCGCAGGTTCTACACATAGCTCATCGGAATATCCTAATTCAAAAATACAAAAAAAATCAAAAAATTCAAAAATACAAAAAAAAAATTATAAAACAAAAAAATCGTTACTTGGTGAAAACCTGGCAAACAGGCGCCTTGTGACACAAAAAAAAAATGAAAAAATCAAAAAAAGTAAAGAGAAATAATTTCATCCAACGGTGAAAACCACTTCGGTGGCGCCCTAGGCAAGTACCATGGTGAAAACTGGGTCACCAGCACCATGCGTAGAGACTTTGCTCCTCCCTCCTTCAGGATTCTCTTTCATCCTTTCACTTTGCACACACTCACGACCAATTCATCCACAATAAACTTACCCAGTCCCATCATGGCTTGTTATTGATCTACCCCAAGATTGGTTAGCCATTCATAATAAACCTCCCTTTTCGCCTCCCTTTCCATCCATAATAAATCAGATCCTATCTGTGACTACGGCCAAATTCTACGTCTAGTAATGGGTGTGGAACTGAGAACATCACATGTTTCGAGGAGTACAGTTTCTTCCAGCTTCCTTCAAGTCTATCCGTGCACAGATCCGCAATAAAGCAACATTTGCATCACAGATCCGCAATAAAGCAACATTTGCATCGAAGATCCGCAATAAAGTTTCATCTTCTCCGCAATAAAGTATCAGTTTTATGGATTCAGTCAGTTTCAGATGAGAGACAGTAGCAACAATAAGCTTCAACAAAATCAAATCTTTCAACAGACTCAGACAACATATGGTTCAGTGCTATCTATCCTTTTTGTGAAAGTGACCATTGTGACCACAATCGAATAAGACTTATACAAGTGACATATTTGAACTTGCTTTGGATTTGTTTGTTTACACATCTCTTGATTTAAGATGAACATAAAAATTTCTTGGGTAGTATTGATAGGATTTGAACAATTCATAAATGGATTTCGACTTGAACATAGGCCAATATTCTTGAATAGAATTTGTGGGTATTGATTTTTATGATAGTGTTTGATTTTGGACAAGGATGGGACTAGGAGACTCTTTGATAGGTTGGATAGACACAATATGAGAAGATGGTATTTGATAGGAAGTCATGATTTTAGGAAACTCTAGTTCATGCTTAATATACTCAGATTTACAAGATCCTTACATGATGGTACTTGATCTTGGATGGGCATGTTGCTAGAATTTTTATTGTATGGTGTTATTTGTTGGATAGGAATGGCACCATGCGAGTTGTGGATATTCTTGGGAAAAGTAACATCATTGAATTTGTGTGATATATATTCTTCATTTTAATAGTCCTCAATAGAAATATAAAAAGAATTATTTGCTTTTGGTGTGTTTGTAATGTGTATTAATATTTTGGATAGATGGATTGGAAGTTATATTGTAAGGAGGAAGATGAAGGATATACATAATGTGTGAAATATATGGAGTGCTCTCATGAACTTGGTCTTGGAAACATTGACTAGAAAGAAGGATGTCAAGTTAAGATTGGGTTTCCCTTGTCAACAGAGTCATAGGTTGAGTAATGAAAGCTCACAGAAAGTTTATCTATAATAATCTCATTATTAAATATATTTTAATTATTATATTCAACTTGATCTACAATACTATCATCATCGTCATTAATAAATTAATTTTTTATTTGATTTGGATAGCAAAATTTCTCTAATGAATTCATAGGATTAGGTCTTTCTTTAATGGTGATTTTGGTTTCACATTGGCTTCACTAATGTAATGTTGACTAGGATTTTGATATTGAATAATAAATCTCTCAAACCAAGGATCATTTGTGCAAAAGGTGGTAGATTGTTTATTAGAATCTTGACAATATTTTGAAGGCTTAGTAATTGACTTTTGTGTGAGGATAAGGATTTGTTTTTTGCTAAATGATTTTGGATTTAGGCATAGATAGGTTTTGAGTGTCTTGTCATAGAATGGTGTTTCCCTTCTATTTTTGAAATTTGGATGGTAAGTAGAATATGGGTGGGAGGATAGAAAGTTAGTTACATTTTTTCTTAAAATAGTGTCATCTAAGGATTTAGGAACTCATCCTAATGTACAATATTACTAGAATCAAATATCAAGTTAAATGAGATCTTATTCTTCCTGATCAACTAAAATACCACCATCATGATCATTATGATCTTGTATTGGTTCAAGAAAATAATTTTATCTAAGGCAATCATGGTACTTGGTTTACCCTTGATTGTGATTTTAATCTTTACTAAGGGAGGATATGGATCCATTTTTTATGCCTATTTATATATCTAATTAATAATTAATGTATATTAAATATTTGAATATATTATATAGTTAATTAATAATTAAAATTAAATATAATAAAAAGCATATATCTAAATATAATGTTTATAATTAGTATTATTAATCATTACTAATTGTCTATAGAATAAAATAATGTATTTTGACTCCTCACTCCTCCATAACTTGCATTATAAAACATTTGTCAATATAATTAGCCGATAGGCTATATTATGGATGGAGTTTGAGTTGTAAACATGTCTCGCACTAATATACCATCATTTTAGCATTAATATACTATGTTTTTAACACCAATATATAGTTTTCATCGATCATTTGTTTGGGACGGTATGTAGTTAAAGAAACACTGTATCTTTTAATTGTTGGTAAACTATATAATATATTTCAATAAATGCAAGATCAAATAAATCTAATTCATTGACAGTTAATTAGAATACAATCATAAATGCTAAAAAAATGTCCACCTTTTCCACCACTCTATAATTATTGATGACTCTAACACCACCCAAAAGTATTCATATAATGCATCTGATTCGGCTTCATCATCTGATTCGGCTTCATCATCTGATTCGGCCTCATCATTTGAAACTTCATCCTGTTTATTGATAAGATAAAAGCACCCAGCAAGTTTAAAACGAGCAGTGAAAACACATAATAATGAATAGAAAACAACAGAAAGAATAATAGACACAACAATGAACTCGAGACACAAGATTAATGTTGTTCACCACTAAGTGGCTATGTCCACCAGAAAGCAGAGAGAATTCTTATTAACCAATATCTAATACTACACAGTACATCATGTATGGGCTGCATACAGCCATTTATATAAACATATCAAATATGAAATGAAGAGTCTTCTGGGGAAGACAAACAGCCATGTGACTGTTGGGCTTCATATTCCGAACACTATTATCATCATTTTAATATGACCGTCCAAGGTAGCAAAACATTGTGGACTGGAATGTACTACTATAAAATCTCAAACAAACTTTGTATTTGTAAAAGAGAGCGCAAATAGATTGTTGTGAATAATTTTAACTCACAAATTTAACATTTATTAATCAAAATAATATATTAGATATATAAATTGAATTGACTTTCTAACCTATTAATTTAGAAAGGTTTTTCTACTGGCATAATACTTACACCCCTTTTGTGCACATGCTAGTTAACTAAATTCAACATGCATTGTCATGGTTTTTGAAACACACGCAACTTTAGGTATTGAAAGTCACAGATCGCTGCTTTGAATACAAATAAGTAGATTTTGACAATGCAGAAATTGTCAAGCCAGAGATAACATAAGTCTGATTGTTCATGACCATTCGAATTTCAAAAGACTGGGGCTCTCATTATCATATGATAGGCGGCTTTGAACTCTGGTCTTTCCTTCCATCGTAACACGCGGAGCTCTCTTCTCTGTATAAGTAACTAAACTCCTACTTGAATACTCAATGTATCCATCTAGAAAGATACTAGAAAACATCAGCTTTGAGACATCTATATCAATGCATTTTTGTTAATGTTTGGGGTAATATTCTGTTTCATTATCAGAATGTAGAAAGTCGGGATTAATTTCAAACGTGGACGGTTCTTCACATCTTGATAATGGATCACATGACATGATTGAGATTGATAAAATAATATATTATATACTAATTGTAAATAATGAAAAATCGTGATCAATAGAAAAAATACAGAGTAAAATATATAAGCTTCCAAAGAAATGTTTAAATGCTGACAAGGGTTGTCGTAACACACACGGCTTCTCAAGCCGGTTTCATGTTTTCTTGCTTCATTCGATCCAGACGGTATAATGGCAACAGTTTCAGATCTTGCGCTTCTTGTAGCTAGACTGGCTACAACATAAGAGAGCTATTTAAGACATTTTTTAAAGACAATATTATTATATTGTCTTAAATACTTGAATTATTATTTAATTATCTTAAATTAAAAAACAAAATGATTTTAATTTGTCTTAAATTAAAAGTTAAGACAAAAGATACATGAATTTTCAAAAGAGGAATGGTGGGAAGTGAAAACATAAAATCAATCATCCCTAACCTACTTTTTTTACCACAAACTCTTAAAAACCGAGTCAAGCCCCTTACAAAATTTGTGATGGTTGCAATGGATCGGCCTGCAACATTTGGCTTCCAACGAACTCGATTAGAAGAGGTAGTTTTGTGGGAAAATATAAATTTGTAAAGGAAAAGATTGGTTTTTATTAGGATGATAGCTTGTGTATCAAATCTCTACATTTCTACTTTTCTTGAGCGGGATCTCACCGTGCCACTGGTTGTCTATTCGACAACCACTCCGTTGTGGCCCTCGTCTTTTACTTCTCAACCATTCTTTCACAAAATGAAGGAATAGGCAAGGAGCGACCCTTCCATGTCATGTGCCACCACCCATCAAAAAATGTGAGGGATCCCAGTGTCAATAAAATCTTGGGCATAGTTTAGAAATTTATTTATTTATATTATTTTCAGCCCCAAAAGGTTAGAAAGTGCATATCTCAAAGGGGTGCATATATGATAGAAATGGAATTGATTGGGAAATGTTTCTCGAGGTTCCATATCGGTGACTAGTCTTAACTGTAGGCCAATACTTGCTCATACCCCCCATGGTTAATTATATGGCATTCGACCCAGTTTGGGATTTCAAACACTGGGGCGCCCCCTTCATTCACTCCATTATTTTAGGATCCCTCCATTGGGGGTTTAAAGATTTTTTTTGTTCATTGGCCATGAGCTGGAGTCAGATAAAATTGGTTTTTGAGCCCATATATATTTCTTTATGAAAGCAATATATGGCAATGAAATCTTGAGAAATCCTTATTCTCATCTTAGGCACTCTGGTTTCGTATTTTTACAATATATGCAATACGATATTCTAGAAGTAGTGAGAGATAAGTTTTCATCTATAAGAGGTGGGTCCTTTTTGGCACTGATGTATTATAAAGTGCCAAAAGGTTACTACAGTCCTCACGTTTCCTTATCCCATGGCACCAATCAAAAGATATTGATTTTTTAATTTAGGGTTGAACTGTAATGTTTAGGATCAATACTAAAAATTACTTTATCTGCATTTGACTAGTTGAGAATGAAAATCTTAAGATTAATCAAGTTATTTAAATGATGTCAATAAATTATATTTCACCTATTTTGTGTTTCCAGCTTTGGCTAGTTTGTCTCACGATACTCTTTACCCTTGCATGCAGTAGTAGATAATTACACCTCAATACAATTTCTTCATTTGGAAGTACAATACTACTTAACTTTGTGCAGTCTATAGTAATTAAAGAGGGAAGAGGTGCCATAGCTGAAGAACCCTACTTTTAGGGTGTGTGGTGCCTATATGGTAAAGTTTCACCCACAAAATTTCGGTCTACAATGAAGAGAGGTTCCAAGTATTCACTGCATTTACAACCCTGCCTTTTCCTCTCTGTTGTGCTTCATATTTAGATTGAATGTACAATGCTTTATTTAATATGAAGATTGTTTTCCTTCTCATTAATGTGAGTGAGGCCTTTTGTAGTCAACCATGTATCATTGAGTTGTATCCCTTAGTTGCTGTGATTTTTTCTTCATGTGGATTCTTTGTTTAGTTTCATATGATTGTACTATCTAATTAGTTTTGATTGTATCATTTAGCCATGTATTCATGAGATTCCTTATTATCTGCAACATTGGAGTTGGATAGTCCTAAACATATCTACCACTGATGTTAACAATGAACATCTAATTCATTTCTCCATGAAAACTTGATAACTGTAGCAAATTAATGTCTCTTATTTCATTCATGTTCTATAATTCATAAAGTTGTCTTTTATTCTGATTTTTCCTCTGTCAAGATCATTTGGTGCTCTACCCTTTGGTGGCAAGAAAGGAGCCTTTGTGTGCTAACACTGTCTTGGCATCTCTTTGGGCTCATTATCTTTGAAAGCTCCTTTATGACCAAAACATATCATTCCATGTGGAACACTAACCTTAAACAAGTATAAACAAAATATTCTATGAAGGAACATAATATCCTTAGGGAGCCTAAAAGGACTGAAATATATTTCACTCAACCTTTGTACATGACCTCCTTCTCCTTTCATCACTCTTGTTATTTCTTCATGGGTATTCACTCATGATAGTCCTTGACATACTATATACAATTGCTTCTCTATGATGGATGCCTCTTGTTTTCACCGTGATGGCTCTTGAATATCTCGAGTTTGATCTCTTCATTAGTACTAGGTCTGTTGTTTGGTTACTATAACTATTTACTATAACAACGTCTGGGATCAGAAATCAAGTCTGAATTTAGTAAAACAATGTCTATGTTTACTATAACAACGTCTAGGATCAGAAATCAAGTCTGAATTTAGTAAAACTGCGTCTGTGTTCACTACTGGGAAATTACACAAAAATTGTCAAGAACAAAAAGGCTTAACTTTTCAGATTCAAAGAGCTTCTAGAGCTGCTTCCAATAGGGCACAGTCAACACATGCAATCACCATTAAGGCATATGATGATGAAGAGCACTCATCCAAGGGCACAGTCAACTTACCTCTTAGAGCTGGGCCAATTACAAAGGATGTGGTATGTCAAGTCCTTGATCTAGAGCTCACATACAACATAATTTTGGGACATCCATGGATACATGAAATGAGAGTATTACCATCAACATATCATCAATGTATCAAATTTCCTTACAATGGAGTTGATGTAAAAATAAAAGGTGATCCAAATCGGTTCATATGTTGGAATAACCTATGACCAGGATCAGAGATAATAATTCCAATTAATAGAGAAGAAACTCCATCATCAACATATGTGAATCCAGAATCCTTGAAAGCTTCTGCATCAAAGCAAGTAGAGCTCAAATAAAAATTCAAGGTTAAAGACATGGGATGTGGTGAGTATCTCTTTCATGTTGATTAACTCCCACTATCTCCTAAGGCATTTAGTTGATAGGAGTATCCTACACATAATTTAAAATATCAAGGAATTGGGTATGAACCACCCAGTATTGTGGCTACTAAGGTCTGAATGCAAATCTCCTCTAGTGGCACGAGTAACTCTTGATATCAATAGTCCTAAGAGTGGTGCCAACAAAGAATCTATTGAATATATTGCCATCCCTCTGGAGAACTCATACAACCTTACCATGTTATCCACTCATTCCATTTCCACTCCACTTATAGACTTGGATCAATAAGAATTACAAAATCCCTTACTTGTTGGGGATCAAAAGTCAAGCTTTGAAAAGAAAAATCTTAAAGTAAAAAATAAAGAGAATCCCTTCATTCCAAATCAAAATCAAAGTCAAGGATAAAAATCCTATGAAGAAAAAAGAACAAGAGTTGATCTCCCCTAATATGGGCCAACGTAGTTCACACATTAGTAATCCTACCTTAGTTCCTTCATCAAGGAACACAATTAATGGAGAAACACATCATTTAGTCAAGGAACGTCGAAGCTACAATCATAAGGTAAATTCTGGCACATTTGAGGTGGGTGACTTAGTTCTCAAAGAAAATCATAAGAATCAACAAGATAGAGAGAAAAAGGGAAAGTTCGAACCAAATTGGATTGGTCCTTACGTCATCACAACATTCTATGGATCAAGTGCATATCAACTCTCAACACAAGATGGAGAACCTTTGGAGGACCCTATGAATAGAATGCACCTTCACAGGTTTTACACATAGTTTTTCAGAATATCCCATTGTCAAAAATACAAAAAAATACAAAAAAATATTAAAAAATATTTTAAAAATACCAAAAAATAATAAAAATAAAAAAGATCGTTACTTGGTGAAAACTTGTCAAATAGGCACTGTGTGACACAAAAAAAATAAAAAATAAAAAAAGGTAAAGAGAAATAAATTCTTCCAACGATGAAAACCACTTCGATGATGCCCTGGGCAAATACCATTGTGAAAACCGGGTTACCGGTGCCATGCTTAGAGACATTGGTCCTCCCTCCTTCAGAATTCAATCTGATCCTTTCACCTTGCTCACACTCACATCCTACTACTCCCATCATGGTTGGTTATTGATCTACCTAAGATTGGTTCCCTTTCATACAACTTCCCCTTCCTTTCCATTCCTCTTCTTCCACAATAAATCAAGTCCTATTTGTAACTAGGGAAAATCCTAAGTCTAGTGATGGGTGTGGAACCTTAAGCATCACATGTTTTGAGGAGCATCATCTTTTTATCTTCCTTTTTTTGTTCACGCACAGTTCACAATAAAAGAGCATTTGCATCGCCAATCCACAATAAAATTCCATTATTCTCTGCAATAAAGTATAAATTTCATAGATTAAGTCAATTTTAGATGAGAAGCAATCAACACTAATAACTTGAGGATTCCAGTTTATGTTGGTGTCAAGTCTTGGTTTTATTTTGATTATATCTTGTATGGTGACATGTCTTTTAGCTTTTCAAGGATGCCTCTAACTAGAGATTCTATCTCTAGGATGTCTTTGACTAGAAAGGTGAAGATGGGGTATGTTCACCTATTTTGTTGTCTGTGGATTGTCTCTTAGTAATGCTATGTGTTGTCCAAGGATATGAGGGCATTGTGAGTCTAGTGTGAATTGGAGCATTTCTTGTTTGTGATTGTTTGATCTCCATGCAAATGGGTACAATGAATTTCTAGGTCGAGCACATATCTGGATTGTCAAAACCTATTTGCCATAATTAAGCTCAATGATGATAATAGCACAAGAAGTTCTTTTCACTTCCATATCTTCTACCTTTCATCCCCTTTTTCCACTATCCCTTCTTGAGTCTGTGTAGCCTGCTATCATATGACCAAGTATAATGACACACCAAAAAGATCTTCTTATCATATAGTTTTATTCTGCATCATTACATGTTAGCACATAATACACATGCATTTAGAAATCATGATAGCATCACATCCTACATACACTATTGAATTGGGGTACTAAGGTGTTCTTGTGGTTTTATGTAATAGTGTTTTTTACAATATGTATGTACTAAGTATTTATGTTTTATTCATTTGAAATATATTTTTTAAATTAAAGCATGTATTTTGAGAGGATGCACATATCACTTGTAGCACAATTAGGTGACTCCCACAAGTAGTATGGTACTTGGCATGGACTATAAAAAGAATCTTTCTTTCATTCTTCTTTATTTCTAGCTAAGATATTAGATGCTTCTTCTCCTATTATTATCATTAATATAATTATACGATTATTCATAATTTTTCTAAAAATATAAATTAATAAAAATATTGATGGAACTATCTTGTTGAAAGAAAGTAAAATCATTTCTTTAACAAGAATACACATTCCTAATTGTACACGATCTATATGTTTTGTCACATAAAATTCAATAGTGAAAATTGTGTCTTCTATTGGGTAAGCTTCTTACTAGAAAATTCTTACACTAGATATCATATAATTTTATTAAAAAAGTTATTCATTTATTTCTCAACCCTTCACTTTGTATAAAAGATGGAATAATCACTTAACCTTGTACAAGATAATCTACTATAGAGGAACAAATAGTTATTGTAAAAGATGGTGTACATACACTCCAATATTTTCACAATCAATCTATAACTTTACTATATGTTTACATAGGATTTCATCATTTATATATGACTGACAAATGTGGATTACTAGTTTAACATTGTTGAACACACTGTAAGACTAAGAGGGGTGGTAAAGCAATCTAGATCAATTATTTTCAGATCTATACAACAATTAATCTGATACTGCAATTGCAAAACATAAAACCATAAAGCACATTTAGCACATGAACATTAGATACATGGAAAACTCTATAAGCGAAACAACATATTGAGAATCACACTCAAAATATAATAAAACTAATTAAAAGGATTTAGGCTCATTACCCAGGAACAATATGCACCTAAAGGACTTGAAATGCTAACGCACGCAAACTTAGGGAAAAATGCAAAGAGAATTAGAAAATGCAAATTCATAGCTCTGAGAACCTCATTCTTTGCGAGTGCCATATCCAGAACTAAATTGAAAGGCCATCCATAAATTTCTAGGAACCATGTTGTTGAAGAGTAGATTCAATTCCAGCGCTAGGTGCGGGGTGTTGGAGTGAAAGATTGAGTTTGTCAAGTTTCAACGATAAATTGATATGCATATTATTCTTTCAGATAGGAGAGATAGGGAAACTCAAGCTAGTCTTCATTAGGATTGATTCTTCTGAAAACTCCATAAAATTGATAGCAGCAACATCTGCAACATCGCGTTATAGATTGGTGTGAAGCGGGCCAGTGGTCTGTACACAATGCAATCAGACCTTCGTGGAAGGAACAGTAAATTTCCTTGAAAAAAGACTAACCCAAAATTAATTTGGCTTCTGATAGGAGGAAAAACTAATGGGCATTCCCACCATATATATATAGTCTATGGGCTAATAAAAATTTCATCAATATTTAAATGGGTAATGTGAAAAAAAGGAATTCATATGCAATATCTTATTAAAATTTTGAAGTTCAAATATTTTAATTTAAATTAAACAGGTAATGTTATTCTCTTAAGATTACATAGTTCTAATCAAAAATCATTCTACATTATTCACAACAATAATATGCATACATACATACATACATATTTGAAAAGAAGATATTTGTATTTGAAAAAAATACAAACGTTTTAATTTCTAATAAAACAAGTACATAGTTTATGAGTATATTGACATAAAAATAAGGGGATGGCTTTATGTTTCCTAACAAGTCATTTGAAACAAACTTAACAAAAACAAATTTACACAACTATAGACATCACTTAAACCATAATGCTAAAATTAGACTACACATCCATAAATACATAAAATTTAGTATTAAACGATGCATAATACAATATGTATGCAACTATGTGAGTGTGTGTTCATCTAGTTTCCATCATGCTAATTATTGCAAGGTGGGTAGGAAACTTCTACCACACCCAAGTTCTTTTCTTGGACATGTTCTTGCATCATTCCCACTAAGATTAAATGATCAATAGGTTAGTCCACAAAACTATAGTTGAAGAATATTTCATCATAATTTCCATTTTAATGCCATGCATTTAAAAATAACATCTAATGTAAAAATCATTTATCCATAATAAATGTGGGATTTTGCCAAGATCAAGAGCTCAATGAAAAGTACAAAATAGAGAGAGGAAATATTGATAGGATTAAGCTATATTCTATCAAGATGAAAATACTGATCAACTGGATCATCAAGTTACATATAATATAGATGGGCCTTATTATAAAGCCAAGGCTAGGAGACAAGAGAGCACACAATGATGTCATGTGGCTCAGTGAGATGCAAGGGTACGTAGGGGTAGGTAGGAGAAATAGTAAAATATTCCACATGAGGTGGATCACCCACTAAAGGTGGAATTATCACTCCACAATAAGTGGATATGATAAGTAGAAACAAGATCACACCATAAAAGGTGGAAATTCTCCTACATACACACTCTCAATGTAGAAAATCTCCCTAGGTGTCTCATATGCAAACTACTATGATATGCATGTACCTAAGTAAACTTAAGTAAAGTGTAATTATATCCAAGATGTATGTATGATTGCCCATCAAAATTCTACAGCGTGTGGAAAGGCTCATATGAAGAGGCCATAGACTGCAAAGATGCCATATGATGAGAATCCCCTAAATCTAGAAGTCATATCCTTGGATCATGACTTGTAATAACACAAAGAGTTTTTCCCTTTCCTTTATCTGTCCCAAAGGAGTGATTCTTTCCTTTATCCTTTTCCTTGGAAGAAGAAGCCAAAGTAGACATTCTAGAAGGTAAATTGATTTTGTTCTCCTCAAGAATATGTTTCAATTCATCAATATCATTCTTGTAACAATGTTGTTCATCATGTCCTAACTTCTTGCAATATGCACAAAAAATATTGTCCTTAGATTTCCTCTTAGGTGAGGATGTAGAATCACCTTGTTGTGGAGAGGAAGATTGTGCTCCATCTTGTTGTACTTTAGACTTAGGTTGCTTTGATTCTTGCCTTTTCCTTGATTTCTTTGATTCCCTCTATTAGCCACCAATGCTTGCGACTTTGAAAATTTGAGAATCCCCATCTTGGTCAACTTAGATTGGTCAAGTATTAATATCTTTGTGAATGCATCAAAGGGAGAAGTGTATGAGGAACTTTGAGCTAACCTCTATGTGTGAAAGCTAGATACAAAGGCTGCATACTCTGATGAAAAAAAAGTCCAACAAATTATAAATCAATTGAGAATCCTTCTTGTCAATACCAAAATCCTTTAGATTTTCTCTTAGATCATTTTCTTTTGTGACATAATCTTGGATTGTATCAAAATCCTTAGGAAAAAAACTACAAACTAATGGGATATTATGAAAGTAGATGAAAAATTATGCACTTTAAAAAATATGGCACCTAAAAAGAAGGTCGTATGACCCCAAACGAAGCCTCTGAAGTTACAAAATTGGGGATTACACAGGTACAGTCATCAAAATTTGAAAATTCTGAAAAATATATCCATTAAAATAAGAAACTTCCTCTACCACTGTGAAGAGCACAAAATTCTAGCCCATTTCAAAATAAAATGCAACAAAAAAGGAGCCAAAATGAGAAAGTTATAGCCATTTGAAGTTGAAATGCAAATGCAAGGGGTAGAATTTTTTTCCAAAATGTTGATGTAATGCTGACATCAAAATTTCAATGTGTTAAATTTGACAGCCGTCTTCCTGTCAAAATGGTCTCCGCACCCCTTGTCCAGGTTGCACAGATGATGACATCGGCAATACGAAAGATGATGCATGGCTTACTGACTGAGCTGTATGGAATTCGACGTGGCGTGCCTAGTTGAATAGGCAAAATTTTTTCCTTCACCAAATATGGCCGAGTTTATACTGAAAATTTATGCAAATGGTCTCTCGAACTCAACCATGATGTCCAAATTGTTGTAGGACGCCCCCAAAAATGTAGATTCCCAAATCCAAAAATTGAAGCCTCCAAAATATCTCAAAAAGACTAATCAGTGAAGCCCTCTAGGCTCTGATAACATGTGAGATTTTTTGAAGATCAAGAGATCAATGAAAAGTACAAAATATTGATAGGAATAAAATCTATCAAGATGAAAATACTGAACAACTAGATCATCAAGTTACATACAATATAGATGAGCCTTCTTACAGAGGCAAGGCTAGGAGACAAGAGAGCACACAATGATGTCATGTGGCTCAATGAGATGCAAGGGTAGGTAGGATAAATAGTAAAATATTTTACATGAGGTGGATCACCCACTGAAGGTGGAATTATCACTCCACAATAAGTGGATATGATAATTAAAAACAAGATCACACCATAAAAGGTGGAAATTCTCCTATGTACACACTCCCAATGTAGCACATCTCCCTACGTGTCTCATATAAAAACTACTATGATATGCATGTACCTAAGTAAACTTAAGTAAAGTGTAATTATATCCAAATGAATAAATAATTACACCAACAATAAAAAAAACATAAGACATTTATCCATAGTCTCAACCACTTTATTGTATTAATAATGCACTGAGCAAAAAGAATAAGATGTGACATCCTTCCCCACTAGGAAGATACATCATCCAAAACTTATTATAAAAATACTAAAACAATAAATATAGTAGACCAATGCAAATGTCAAAGTATCACACTAAGCAAAACAAAGTACCATAATTTAAGTTCTCAAATGAGGATAAGAACAATATATATCCTCTATATTCTCCCATGTGTCACTATCCACAAATACTTTATCCCATTAGACCTTATATTGAATAATAATCTATTACACAACTTAACATCATTCCAATCTAGAATTTGAATGGGCTCTGCCAGCACCACTCTTGGATACCAAATCTATAAAGCATGCCAATCAAGTATATGAGTAGCATCAAGATGATGTTTCTTAAGCATAGATGCATGAAATATATTATGGATATGATTAAAGATCATTATATTAGATAAAGTCTATATGTAGCTACAGTCATTACTTCTGACACATCAAATAGACCTACAAATCTAGGTGCTAGTTTGGCTAATTTTTCCAATGATATAGAAATCTTATGAGGTTTAACCCTCAAAAAGACTTTGTTTTGAAAGTCCTATTCTTACGTGCATAGCTCTTCTATTTTTTTTCTACCTTCTTTAACCACCCCTTGGTCAATCTCATTTCATCATGCATCTCCTAAGAATATTTGAACCAATTCCAATCTTGTATTCAACTAGATATCCAAAATGATATGTGTACAATACTTTCATCCATAAAGAGCTTTAAATGGTGTCATACCAAAGATGCATGATAGGAGTTATTATATGCAAAATCTTCCAATGGAAGATACTCCTCCAACCTAGACTATTAATCCATGAAATACATCCTAAGCAGGTCTTCGACTACTTGCTTCACTATCTTTGTTTGTCAAACTAAAATTCAATATTGTCCCAAATATTTCATTCAATATTTTCCAAAATCTAGAAATTATATGAGTATCTCATTTTGATATGATCATCTCAAGTACTCAATTCAAATGCAATATCTCTCAGAAAAACTTCTTAGCTGAAGTAAACAATCCATACTTAAAAATCCTTTGGGTGAAGTACGCTACCTTGGTCAACTTATCCACAATTACCAAAATGACATCATGTTTATTCTTTGATATAGGCAACCCTTAAATAAAATCCATGCTAATAACTTGTCATTTATATTCAAGTATGTCATGTGACTATACAAACCTACTAGGTGTACATGCTTAGTCTTGGCTTGTTTGCAGTCCAATCATCAAGCTACAAATTCAATCTCATCCTTCTCAATTCTTGGCTAAAAATATACAGATCTCAATTTTCCTACCATCTTGGCTAGTCCTAGGCACCTTGAATAAGGTGTGTTGTGGATCTCCTCTAACATCAACCTCCTCGAATCCCTAAGTTTAGAATGTACATTCTCCCTTGGTAGCTTAATAATCTATCTAACTAAAAAAAATATCTATTAAATCGATGGTCCAAGGGGTTTTTCTCTACATCTTTCTCCATCATGGAATAATCTCTTTGAAGATTATGAACCACTTTCTTGAATTAGACCTTTTAGTAATAATGGCTGCTAGATGCATTCTTCTACTAAGAGAATCTATTTCTCTATGTTTCATCTCCTTGTAGCAATCATGTTTGCACTCCAATCATCAAGCTACAAATTCAATCTCATCCCTCTCGAGTCTTGGCTAAAAATATAAAGATCTCAATTTTCCTACCATGGTGTGTTGTGGATCTCCTCTAACATCAACTTCCTCAAATTCCTAAGTTTAGAATGTACATTCTCCCTTGGTATCTTAATAATAAAATCTAACTAAAACAAATATCTATTAAATCGATGATCCAAGGGGTTTTTCTCTACATCTTTCTCCATCGTGGAATAATCTCTTTGAAGACTACAAACCACTTTCTCAAATTATAGCTTGTAGTAATCATGGCTGCTAGATGCCTTCTTCTACTAAGAGCATCTATTTCTCTATGTTTCATCTCCTTAATGTATTCAATCCTAAATTTATATTCAGTAAGAAACTATATCTATCTATTTTTGTGAGCATTGAGATTGGGTTGAGTAAATATATATTTAAGGCCTAGGTCGTCCATCTTCAATTCAAAAGGCTTACCCAAAATATAGTGCCTCCACATCTAAAGCACATGAATTATGGCTACTAACTCTAGGTCATGGGATGCATAGTTCACCTTATATTATTTCAACTTCCTAGAATAATAGGCAACAACTTGCCCATTCTGCATTAGCACTCCTCCTACACCTTATCCTTATGCATTTTGTTATCACCATGAATTACCCATTTGGATTATGTACAATCAATATACGATTTGAAATGAGCTTCTTCAAAAATTGGAAAGCTTGGTCACACTTCTCATTCCACTCAAACCTTTTCCCTTTCTATGGAGTGAAGTGATTGGTGCTACAATTTTAGAAAATCCTTATACAAACTTCTTGTAGTATCTTGCAAGTCCCATGAAGCTCTAGATTTTAGTTACATTATATGGTGTAGGCAACCCCACGATTGCTTTTATTTTCTCTAGATCAACTACAATCTCTCCCATTGAAATCATAAGGTGTAGATAATTCACCTTGTCCTTGTAGAAAGTACACTTGAATAGCTTACCAAAGATCTTATTCTCCCTTAGGAATTGTAAAACTATCCTCAATCTCTTGATGCAATGTTCAATAGATTCATGAAAGTTGTAGCATTATTTGACTCGAATGACACTAATGTGAAATCGTAGTAGCCATAATAAGTCCTAAAAGCTATCTTTTAAATATCCTCTTCCTTAATCCTCAATTTGTGGTAGCCATATCTAAGGGACCTATCTTAGATAATATTATAGATCCTCTCATCTGATCAAAGAGATCATTAATCCTTCATAGGGGATACCCATTCTTGACTTTTACTTTGTTCAACATCCCATAGTCAATACACAAGCACAAGGTCCCATTATTTTTCTTCACAAAAATGAGCAGTCCACTGCATGGAGATAGACTAGGTCTAATAATCCCTTGGTTCAAAAACTCCTGCAACTGTGACTTCAATTCATACACCATAATGCATTTCACCCAATAAACCTCTCTTGTATGATGAGGGTGGATTTTATAAAAAATGATAATGTGGTTGCTTAAACCATTAGCACGACATTGTAGTGACGGCAATTGATTACTAGTAATGGTTCCCTAAAGAATCTATTTATAAAGATGTAGGATTGTTGATCAGTAATGGAGATCTAATAAGATATCAAAAATCAAGATCGAGTTGTTAAAGTGATTATGAGGTAAATGGTGGAGGATAATTAGTATTTTTAAATGATTTTGAGGGATGGTTGTAAAATGGTTACGAAATGAGTGGAGAGGAATAAAATAATTTTTTAATTCTTTTATATTTATTTTTGGTGCTTATGTGGGGACTTTTAGTCAATTTTATTTGTTGGATTTTTTGTGGATGGGACATTAAATAGGAATTGGGACTCCAAAATTTGTGTTAAGACATAGGGAAATGGATTAGAACTTAAGGAAAATTAGGAATAATTTGTATAATAGGATGAAGACATAACAATGAATTACTTACATTTAGGAAATAATCAATATTAAATTAATTGATAGCTATCTATTGTGATATTTATTGTGTAATATCTTTGAAAAACATCAATAATGCATGGAAATATCTTCAAGGTTGTTTCGTTCTTATTAGATCAACAGTTTATTTTTATAGTGACACACCCATAAAATTCTTGAAAACTAGTAATATCATGTAAATGTATTATCAAATGACTCAAGCACAAATATTTATGTCCATAGTAACAATACACTATATAAAATGACTATAGAAAATAGAAATGTACAAAATATTATTACTAATTATCCCTCATCCTCCATACATTTCATTAGAAAAACATATGTCAATATAATTAACTAAATTTAACATGCATTGTCAAGCCTTTAGAAATTCGCGTAACTTTAGGATATTGAAAATCAGAGATCAGTGCTTTGAATACAAATAAATAGATTTTGATGATGCACAAAATGTCAAGCCTGAGATAACAGAAATCTAATTGTTGATGACCATTCGAATTTTAAAAGACTCGGGCTCTCATAGGATAGTCCGGTCGTGGCTTCTTTGCTTCTACCATAGAACGTGGAGTTCTCTTCTCCGTATAAACAACTAAACTCCTCCTTCAATACTCAATGTATCCATCTATCCGAAACATACTGGAAAAAATCAGCTTTGAGCGGTCTATATTATTAAAATTAATTGTGAAATATTTTTTTTTATCAATGTTTGGAATAATATTCTGTCTCATTATCAGAATATACTGTACTGAGTCAGAATTCTTATCCATGATCTATTGTCGGAATGTAGAAAGTCAAGATTTATACTATATGTTCCAAAACGTTGATGACTCTTCGCATCTTGATTGAAAATATTTACACAGTAAAATCTAAAATCTTTCAAAGAAAAGTTTGAATGTGACCAGGGTTGCCGTAACATACATCGCTTCTCAAGCTAGGATTAGGCTTCCTTGGTAACAGTTCATATTCATTCAATCCAGGCTGTATAATGCCAACAGTTTCAGATCTTGCGCTTCTTGTAGATGTTCTGGTCGCATCTTCATATAAAACCTAGACAAATTAAAAAAAGACAAATTGGGAAAAGAAAAACTATAAAAGGACAAGAGGGCTTTCGTGTGATATACGGCTCTTAAAGTCGGGTCTTTGCTTCTTTGCTTCCTTCTTACCTTCGTAGGAGGTGGAGCTCTCTATATAAGTGACATACCCCTCCTTGTATCTTCATTCAGTCTTTGCTGTATGCGATATAGATACTACTTATAATGGCAAAAGTATCAGATCTTGCGCTTCTTCTTGTGGCTGGAATGGCCATATCTCTTTACATTCAAGGTAAGCTGTCATAGTAACATAATGCGTGTTGTATGAGGTTGAATAGTATAAACATTTCCAAGGCTAACAATAATAGTATGTGTGTATTATTTGTCACAGAGGCGAGAGCAGTTAAGTTTGATATAAAGAACCAGTGCGGGTACACAGTGTGGGCGGCGGGATTACCCGGAGGAGGGCAGCAGCTGACCCAGGGTCAGACATGGACGGTTAATTTGGCGGCGGGGACACAGTCGGCAAGATTCTGGGGTCGAACCGGCTGCTCTTTCGATGCGAGCGGCAAAGGAACCTGTCAAACCGGTGACTGCGGCGGCCAACTGAGCTGCACAGTCTCGGGAGCTGTTCCCGCCACGCTGGCCGAGTACACTCAGAGCGACCAGGACTATTACGACGTGTCGCTAGTGGACGGCTTCAATATTCCTCTTTCCATCAACCCTACCAATGCACAGTGCACTGCCCCTGCATGCAAAGCCGACGTGAACGCTGTGTGCCCTGCTGAATTGAAGGTTGCCGGCGGATGCAAGAGTGCCTGCGTTGCCTTTCAAACAGACCAGTATTGCTGCACTGGCAGCTATACCAACAGCTGTCCTGCGACAAACTACTCAATGATATTCAAGCAGCAGTGCCCTCAGGCCTACAGTTATGCCAAGGACGATACGGCCACATTCGCTTGCCCCTCCGGTACAGACTACACTATTGTATTCTGTCCCTAGATATATATAGGATTATGTTTGTGTGTGGACTAATATATTAATAAGTGTTGTCATCTTCGTATTGACACTGTGGTGTAGCCGCGTAGGCCGTTGCAACGCTCACCACTTATTATCAATAAAACATTGCTGTCATTTTACCAGTAATGAGAGAAGCGTAATTCACACGCAATACACTGTTCCGAGAGAATATTAAAAATAAATATATACTTTGATATTTTATTTTCTTTATATTTAAAAATTAGGTGTCATATATTTTCTTAAAGACTTGTTTCATAGCTAAGATATGAGATGCTTCTCCTCCTATTGTCATTAAGACAGGTTACGCCTATTACTATAATCATATGATTATTTATAAAAATTTTAACATATAAATTAATAAAAATATTGGTAAAACTATTTTGTTGAAAGAACGTAAAGTTATTTGTTTAAATGGAATATACATTCTTAATTGTATATCTTTGTATATTTTTTGTCACATAAAATTCAATAATGATAATTGTGTCTTCTATTGGATAGGGTTCTTAACGTTATACAAGATAATCTACTATAGAGGATAAAATAGTTATTGTAAAAAATGGTGTACATGCACTCCAATATTTTCACAATCAATTTGTACCTTATACTAGATGTTTAGATAGGAGTTCCTCAATTGTAAATTATTCAAAAAGGAAGGTTGCTAGTCTAACACATCTATGTGCAAGGAGCATCATTTGTATTTATTTTGGAGTTAAAAAGTGAATAATAATATTTACGCATTTTATGGGTACAAAAGAAACAATTATTTATATGCATTTTATGGCTGCATAATGAAAATATAATGTATGTCCATTTTGTTGGTACAAAATAGATTACTAATGTTAGAATATTACCGATGCAAAATAGAACTATGCTAATGCATTTCTGAGCATATAGTGAAATAGTTGTGAGTATGAATCTTGTTTGCACAAGAAAATGATCATTGTATGAATTTTGAGTGTATAACAAGATTTCCTTGCATGTGTTTGTCCAGGGTTATAAAAGAGATTGAATTGGAGTACTAAGGTGTTGTGGTTTTATGAAATAGTGTGTTTTACAATATGTACATATACTAAGTGTCTATGTTTTTCTTATTGAAATGGTTTTGTTTTTTTTTAAATTAAAGTGTGTATTTTGAGATGGAAGAGCTTTGGGAATCCTTTGATGGATGTCACTAGAAAATTGTGTTTTTTAATGAAAATTTGAAAGTAAAATTTTAAATCATGATTGATACTTGATTTTTTGTTTTGTTAGTCTATGTATCTTATGCAGGTCAAGAAGATAATGCCCTCATTTATGTGTATTTTTACTATGTGAAACTCTTCTCATTCTTTTTAAGAACCAAAATAGTCAACTCGGTATTCTTTCATGTGTTAGGAAGTTTAGGAGTATTGTAAGTTTAGACAAAATGTAACCATTACTTTTCAAGTTTACATCATTTAATTATGTTTGATGAATGCTTTAATTACTTATTTGTGTCTTGAGACTAATTCAAATAAAGATCCTCCAATGCTTTAGAAATTGCTTATCATCCTTTTATGTATATAGATCTAATTGTGAATCTAAAAAAAATGTAGTAAGAAAAGTTTATTATGGTTAATATTTTCCAATCCATGCATGTTTGTTGTAAGTACGATTGTTGGTCATGTTCTCATCTCCTAGTCTCGTATGGTATATGTTTAGGATCTAGATGGTTGGGTGTTGCTAATATTTTTTTGGGATGAATGCTGGGATCATGGTGGTGCATTTTGAATATTAGGTTAGGATCTCATTTTATCTCCTTTGGTTATGTCTTTATCATGTTGTAATCTTCATCTTTTATAATGGTACTATTTTTTCATCACTATATATTGAAAAGAGAAATTGCATGAAAATATTGCTTGAAATTTTACTAAAAAATAAACATAGTAAAATTCTAAGATTTTTTATTAAAAAAAAAGATCATTAGAAATATATTGGTGAACAATTTTTATATCCATATTTTTATGGTAAACAGATAAGAGAAAAAATGTTCTTTTGCAACCTTTTTCATATACCATAGTTGTGTTGATTTGAAATTTTAGGTTCTACCACTTTTGATATTATCCATTTTCTATTATGGATTTTTTGAACTTATTGGACATTATTTTACATCCTCCTTATATTTCATATTAGAATTCTAAAAAATGTTAATATTTGAACAATTTATTATCATTTCAATGTAAACTATAAAATGTGATTACAAGGTCACAAAATGATGGTACAAAGGATTCCATTGCTTTTTTAAAAAATATTTAACACATTCTATTATTTTATATAAGATGGTATCATTTACATGTATCTTACAATGGTTTTGAATTTTTTTGGTTATAAATAATTTTTTTTATTTTTCATTAATATGTGGACAATATAGGTTGTTGTACAAATAGATCCTCTTGTATTTTAAGTTTTTCTATCACATTGAATATATTTAATGGTTTTTTATATGTTTATTAGTGGTTGAAAAACCGAATTTGTTTTTTATATGCTGGTTAGTTTGCTACACAACTTTGCTAATTGATGCACAAGTGTGATTATGGTTAATGTTTATGTTGTTGTGTAAGTAAAATAACCAAATGTTGGTATGAATGAGGTTATTTCCTATCTAGTTAATGGGGGGATCTATTCACATGTTAACTTAGGAGCATGTTAGCTATCCTTATATCCTAGGTGGCATGCTAGAAGTTTTCTTATCTTATAATGGGACCATGTCTCATTATTTATTGTTAGTCGCATATGTTATTTAAAATTTTCTTTAGGAATTTTTTATTTAGTATTAAGCATTTAATGTTTGTATCCAAACAAGGATAGTTGTCATGTACATGTGTGTGTGTGTGTGTGTGTGTGTGTGTGTACATGCGTGTGTATATATATATATATATTTATACACATATCTATGTGTGTATATACACATATACATGTATATATGTATGTATGTATGTATGTATACACATACACATACACATACACATGCACATATACATATACACATATATACATACACATAACACACACACTTGATCTTCTATAACGATATAGTCATAATATTAATTTATTTTTATATTAGTCTAATATATGATTTGTGATTTATTTGAATATTTTGATCAACGTTTATGTGTCTAGTGTTTGTATCATTCACAATTCATTAAAAATGTCTTAGAAAAGAATGTAATACTAGGAAAACATTAAACATTAAAATAGATTTAATAAGAGTATCAAGTAGTTCTTGTTTTAAAAAATATTGTGTATCATCCTTCAAAATCATCAATAATGTATTATCTTTGAAGTTGTTTCATTCATATTAAATCTATTAACCATTTTAAACATTAGACTATAGACAACTAAAGAATGGAGTTGGGGGGTTGCTCTAGGATTGGTCCTCTAGTTGTGTTTGGGATTGGTCCTCCGGTTGTGTTTGGAATGGTTCCTCTAGTAGGTCTCTTCGTCTCTCTTGATTGTGTTGTATGTGGGTGGGTGAGAGGTCGATTGTTCCTTTGGGGTTGGGTCTTCAGTGTTTTTAAATTGCTCCTCCAAATTCTATAGAGGGGGAACAGGGAGCTCGAGTTACTGAACCTACCAACTGAAGATTATGTAGGGGGTGGGGGGCATGTTATGTACAAAATCTGATTTGACATCATGGTATTGACACATCGATGGGCTCGGTGGGAGAGGTACAATTACTCCTGGGAGAGCTCATCACTCCTCTAATTGGCTGGACAATGGATGGACATGGATCTATCTTCATATGGTGGGAGAGAGACAATTACTTCTAAACTCCGATTTTTTTTGTGTGTGGAGGAGGAATAGAGTGTGCAGTTGTAGCATGCGGAATGGCTAGGGTTACGTTTCCACCCCTTACTTCCTACTTCCTAGTTCATGAAAGCCATGTCAATCCATGCAACGATGATCAGGTGTTCATCGGGATCCCGATCATTTATCGTTCAATTAGCTTGTTCCCGAATAGAGAGCTGAACCAATACCAATACCATGTTAAATCAGAGATAATTCAAAGATGTATTGACATGAGAGGGTCATACCCTACTATTATAAGGGGTTCTATTGGTAGCCCTTTATAATAGTAGGCGGATCTAATTCGATTTTTCTCAGACCCAGTCTATAGAGCCTATCGTTTAGATCCATGCGTAATGTATTGAACAATGGAATCCCTGCTCTAGCATAAATCTGGTGTCTAGAGATTAGCGTCCAACGTAGCATGGAGAGCGTACCCCCTGGTAACCTAGACTGGTGACTCATAGGGGGGCTAAGTGCCTAGATTTCCTCATGTTTCGACCAAGGTGTTCATGGGGATCCTTAGTCCATTGTGTTTGGTGTGATGCATTGAGGATGTGGTGATATATCACTTCAACCAACAAGTAACGTACCACACCGACCTACAGTTACCAATCATTACACAAATGAGAAGGAACAGTTAGCCCCGGTCGGTCATCAGATAAGGTTAAAACATGTTACATAGATATGATCCTATATCCACCCACCCCCATACCCTCCCTTTCTATAGTTGTAGGGCAAGATACCCTCATGTTATAATCTCTCCTCCTAATGTTCCGTGCAGGGTGTGTTGTCTAACCACAATCCCCAGTCCCCTGCATCACTTTCCACTCCATATAATTTTAGGCGAGCCCATAGAATTGTAGGGCTTGACTGCAGTTCATTACTAAAGCCCAGCCAAATTGTAGGGGCCCTCCTCCCTCCACCCCCACCCCCTATTATAGTTATCCTATTATAGTTATTGTAGGACCCGATTGAAACCTACCATCCCTTTAAAATAGTAGGGGGCTAGAGTAATAATTATAGTTGCTATCCCCCTCCATCTATAGGCATAAATATTATAGATATATATGTCAAACACTATATAAAATAACTCTAAAACTTATAAAGTATGATCTATAGATGTTTGTATCTATCAGTTATTTGATTACAATTTTGAATGGTGTCTACTAATTTCTAGATATGTGAACATGGTGAAAAAATAGTACTTTTAAAATTCTTCTTTTAATTTAAAAAAATAAAATAAAATACATCTATTATAAATTTAAAAATAGACTTTGTTGTCCTAAATATGCAGGTAGATGAAGAACATTTGTTGAATTTATTTTGGGAGCACCTCTCAACAATAAAACTCAACACTCAGTAGCCATGTGGGTAAACGAAGAAGTGGGAGTGCAGACAGCTCCACTGCAATGAATTTGATAGAAACCCTCAAAGTAAAATAGTAGGAGCACATAAAAGCAAGAAAATGGTAAAGAAAGATGAGGGTTTGTATGAATATTATATGCAACGTAGTCATTATCTTCACCTCCACGTGTGGCAAAAGACGCACCTCAATCACCTGGACGCTTAGCACAACGATCTAGCTCTAAACGTAAAGTAAAATAATTCAATTCAAATATATTTTCTACTGATATTGTATTTGGGTGAAATCACGAAGGAAAACCGTTGCAGAATTTGTTGGAAGTGACTTAACTTTGAGAGCGGGGTGAATAAGAGTCAATAGGAAATTTGACTTAATTGGCTCAATTTTAGATTCTTTCAAACTGGATCTTTGACAATAAATCAATCTTATAAAATCATGTAAGCATGACCATTCAATATGAGCAAATCGAATAATCATATAATGCTTAACTGAAACTGACTTTACATAAAGAGACAAATTTGAACTTCTAACACATTGCAACATAAACTTTGTAACTGTGACCAACAACTTTGAACCTTAAACATTGCATTTAATATGAAATGATTTAGACCAAGATAACAAATGAAATGCAGAAAATTAAGACAGGGTAAAAGCATTAGAGAAATCTAATGAAACAAATCAGAAACATTAGACACAAGACACAAAATTTTCATGAGTGGAAAATCCTCTTGGGGTAGAAAAAACACTCGGTAAAATATCCTTTTATTATCTCAAAGAGCACCAACTCTGTTACACTAAATTTAGAAGTATCAAACTTCAAGGAGCACCAACCCCCATATCTCATACTATGTCAAGAAATGTCAAGTTACAAACACTGATAAATTTATAATTGTACAATGATTTTGCAACTACAAACTTGTCAGTGATTGATCAAGTTTACTAAAGAGATTCAATAATGCCAATTACAAGTCTCTGTAATCAAAATCAGAGAGTGCAAATTTCAATCTCTGTAAGACCTCAATCCCTGGAATACAACAGAGAGAGATAACACACACATTATAAAAAAAATTCAATTTACAAACCCTCTATATCTATGAAAGATTTATGCTCTGTTTTGAATCAAGTTCTCTGTCCTCAAAAAAACTCTATCCAAAAAATATCTTTTTAAATAGCTAGTGTTGTCTGAAACAAAGTCTTGAACTGTAACCCTTCTTTCTTTCCGAAATGCAACCCTAGTCTTTCAAAATAAAACCTTTTTCATTTTCTGTTTTGAAAAGAAAATAAATAAAACCCTTTACATTTTCTGTTTCTAAACAGAATTTCAAAATAAATCCTTTCTTTTATTTGCTATGGTTGCATTTTTAATAACTGAAACTCTTTTCCTTTTTATTTTATTTTAAAAAAGCCAACTTTCAAAACAAAAACAATATAAAATACGAGATACCAGATTCTTTCCTTTCATTTGGGAAATGGTATTACTTGTAGATCTAAAAAAACTAAGTATAGACAGTTGAAAAATCTTTACATAATCCAAACGAACTTAGCCACGAAAACCACTGTTGAAATCTTCATAAACCAATAGTATGACATAGTAAAAACTCATGTCAAGAAACCAAAACACAAACTTCCTATAACGACCAATGGGATCTCCATAGCAACATCCCTGATAGAAACTTGTTTTATCCTTAAGCTTTCCTAAACACTTTTTCGAATACTTTTGCAAACTACATAAACTTTTCAATTTCGGCTAGATATGATACGAATAATATCTCAAGCACTTGCGTGCCTCAGGGCTTGCAATGACCAATCAAAAACTTGATGAAATTTTTTTTTTGTCATATATTAGATAAAATGCATTTCCAACAAAGACTAATGTATGGTGGAGCCCATAGTGGTTTGTACCTAGTTAATATTTTTCACTTAAAGCCTGACAAAACATACACCAACATCCCAAAGTCATTTGGAATCTTTATGTTTGCATTAACGCCCGATTTAGAATGAATGTATGGTCACAAAAGTGTGACCTTTTAAAATAAAAAATATTTGTTATCTTTTTTAAGATAATATCACTATAAAAGTGACTTTTGTATCCTTGCAGTCTGTCATTATTCAAACCAAATGTGAATTTGAATAACATAAGAAAAAATATACTCAGTTCTACCGCATTATGAATATTATGAATATCTACAAATGATAAACATCTGTTACAAAAGTTTCCAATCTGGATGCCAAAGGGTATAACCAAACCCAATATAAATGCTCTCTTTTTTTCAGCAAGGACAATTAAGGGGAAACAAACTCCCCCTTTGTCCTTGATGGAAAAAATCATGCCATCATTGACCTGTATGTCAAAATCACCACTGAGATATATTAGAATATCAAAGGAATAGAAATAAACAATCCAAATGTCTGTATATGAATAATACAAATTTGTTGAAAAGAATATAACATACATTGTGATGTCATAAAATGAAATCCACCTGTCCATAGTACCACAAAATATACCAAAATGACACTATAAAAAAGTATGCCACTGTAACCAAGTATGCCAGTGTACTAGAATAGACCACAAATACCAAAAATGTACCAAGTCAAACCACTCAGATACTCAAAAATTAAGAGATGCAGATATGTCAATGATGCAGAATTATTCTCCCCCTATTTGTCTCAGAGACAAAGGGAAAACTAGCTGAGTGTTGCTAGTGGAGAGAAAAGCTCCCCCTAAATAAATGTATGCTCAAACAATAGAAGATTGAGAGAGGACTCCCAATCTGGCTCGAAAGTGTTCAAATGCTTCTTTAGATAATGCCTTAGTAAAAATATCTGCTACTTGGGCATGAGTAGGAATGTAAATCATTTCAACCTCATTATCTTGAACCCTTTCTCATAGAAAACGATATTTAATATCAATGTGTTTGGTACGAGAGTGCATAATTGAATTTTTGGCAATATTAATGGCACTAGTGTTGTCACACAAAATAGTAAGTGGTTTTGAAACAGTAACACCCCTATCACTTAACTAATAAAAAATTCAAATAAGTTGTCTTGTTGCTGCTATAAATTTAGATTTGGCTGCTGAAAAAGTGACACAATCATGTTTCTTACTATGTCATACAACCAACCTATCACCCAAGAAAAATACAACACCACTAGTACTTCTCCTTTCATCAAGACTAGTAGACCAGTCAGCATCACTGTAACCAAGCAAAGTAAAGTCTTCACTTCTAGGATAACACAGACCATAATCAATTGTACCTTGAATATACTTAAAGATTCTCTTAATGATATTTAAATGTGATTGTTAGAATCAGATTGAAATAGTGAAACTAAACAAACTGCTTGCATTAAATCTGGCCTACAAGCACTTTAATACAATAAGCTGCCAATCATTGATCTATATTCAGATTGATTTACCTTGGGAGAATCATCTATCTTTGTTAATTTACAACTTGTCATCATTGGTGTACTAGCAGGTTTACAATCTGCCATGTTAGCTTTTTAAGCATCCCCTTGGCGTATTTAACCCATGACAAAAATATTCCTTGCTCAAGTTGCATTACTTGCAAACCAAGAAAGAAAGTTAATTCTCCAAGCATTGACATTTCAAATTCAAATGCCATAATCATTCAAAAAAATTTAGATAATGAATCATTATTGCATCCAAAAATGATATCATCCATGTATACTTCAACAACCAATATGTCATCTCCTTCAACTTTGACATACAAGTTGTTGTCCACTTTACCTCTAATGAAGCCATTAGTTGTAAGGTGGGCATCCAACCTGGAATACCAAGCTCAAGGAGCTTGTTTAAGGCCATAAAGAGCCTTTTTCAATGTGTAAACATAATTAGGCTTATCTGCAGAAAAAAAACCTCCATACTGCTCCATATACATTTCTTTCTCAAGATAGCCATTCAAAAATGCAGTTTTAACATCCATCTGGTATACTTTTAAATTATTTAAAAAGAGTATGCAAGAAAATTATAATAGACTCAAGTCTAGATACAGGTGCAAAAGTTTCACCAAAATCTACACCTTCTTGTTGTGCATAACCCTTGTAAACAAATTCTGCTTTATTTCTGACAACTATACTAGATTCATCAAGTTTATTCCTGAATATCCATTTTCCTCCTATCACATTTTTACCATCTTCTCTGGGTGCTAATTCCCATGTATGATTTTTCTCTATTGAATTAATTTTCTCTTTCATAGCATCCAACTAGTTGTTATCATTCAAAGCATCAGAAACAGTTTTGGGTTCAAAATCCGTTACTAGGCAATAATTCTCCACCATTTGAGCTTGTTCATTAGTTTTTGCTGTTCTTCTAGTTAAGATCCCTGCATCTTTGTCACCAATAATCTGACTCTGAGGATGTCTTTTAGTAATGATTCTGGAGGGTGTATGTAGAGGAATTTATGTTTTCAGACTTGATGCATTTTCCTCATTTGTTATTTCTGCTTCAGTAGGATTAGGAGCTTGATCAACTCTTATTGGAGTATCCTCATCAACATCCTGTATATCATCACTAAGAAGCAGATTCTCATCAAATCTCACATTAATTGTTTCAACAATTTTATTCAGCCCATTATTGAAACATTTATAGGCTTTGCTATGAGTGGAATATCCAAGAAATATACCCTCATCAATTTTAATATCAAAGCTTCCTATATTCTCTTCATCTCTCTTAATATAACATTTGCAACCAAAAAATTTGAAGTATTTAATAGAAGCAACCTTACCATACTAGAGTTCATATGGAGTGAAAGTGGATTTTACCCTGATTTGCACACGGTTTAGAATGTAAACAGCTATATGAACAACTTCTTTCCAATATCTGTCTGGCAGATTTGCCTCATTGAGCATTGTGAGAGCCATTTCTTTAATAGTCATCTTCTTTCTTTCAACTACCCCATTTTGTTGAGGTGTCCGTGCAGCAACATATTGTCTCTTTATAACATGTTTTTCACAACAATCTATAAACTCTTGTGATGTAGATTCACCACCTTTGTTAGATCCTAAACACTTAAGCTTTAAATCAGATTCTCTTTCTACCATTTTTTTGAAAATCTTTGAATCTATCAAATGCTTCTGATTTATGCTTAAGAAAAGTAACCCAAACCATTCTTGTATAATCATCAACAAAAAAACATAAAGTACCTTTCACCATTGATGGATTGTGTCCTTGTTGGACCACATAGATCTGTGTGAACAAGTTGTAATGGTCTAGTGGAAGAGTGTTCTTTATATTTAAAGGATACTTTTGTTTTTTACCTTTCAGACACTCCTCACACATAGAGTTTGATGGTTTACTCAACATAGGTAAACCTTTGACATTCTGGTTTTTGCTGATTCAAACCAGATTCTCAAAGTTCACATGTCCCAAGCGCTTGTGTCATAACCAATTTTCCTCTACTTGACTCATAAGACACATGCCTTTATTGTTTTCATAGTTAGTGGAGTCAAGCAAATTGTAAACATTGCCAATTGTTCTCAAACAATCAACAATAATTTTACTAGATTTATTTTTTATAGCACAACCTTGAGAACCAAAGGATACATTATAACCACTATCACAAATTTGACTAACACTTAACAAGTTGTGTTTTAATCTTTCTACGAAATAAATATCATGGATTGGAGTGTAATCATTCAACAGTAATACCTTTACCTCTTACATAAGCTCCTGAATTGTCACCAAATCTTACAAAACCTCCATCAAAGTCTTCCAGATGAAGAAACTTACTTTTATCTCCTATCATATGGTGTGAACATCCACTGTCCAATACCCACAATGATTTCTTATTTGATAGAAATGTAGTTTGCACTAACATTTATTTCTCTTTGCTAGGTACAAACTTAGTTTTCCACACCTTATCAACATTTATCTTTGATTTGCACTGAGTAGAGGTATTTCCAAAAGTGTTACATTTGACACACTTCACAGTGTTTGGAAAGCCATAGGCTTGTTTCTATCCAAACATAGGGGTTCTATGTAGCCAAAATCTGCAAGTGTTAACCTTATGGCCAAACTTATTGCAATAAAAGCAATAGCCATGAAAGAACCTGAATTTAAACGGTGTCATTCTGTGTTGTTTTTGCTTGCTCAAAATATCATTTAAATGCATTGTACTTTCATACTATTCAATTTTCTTTTGCAGAATTATTGTTTGTTGTTCTAAGGTTTCAATTTTCTTTTCTCTATCATCAAGAAGAGATTTCATACTTCCAACTGCTAAATTTGAATTATTTAACTCAACTTGTAAAATCCGATTTGAGCTTTCCTAAGAAGCTGCTATCTTTTTCAATCTCTTTATTTCTTTGAGAGAACAAAGTAACTCTCCCTCAAGATCAATTTCATTTTGATCTAAATCAGATTGTCTTTCAGGTTTGCTAGTTATAGTTTTTGAAGAAGATTCTATTTTTGTCATGAATAGAGTCTCATCACCTTCACAAGGTGATTCATGTGATTTGTGTTCAGATTCTTCTTTTGTGAAGAGACTATTCTTTTTCTTAAATGTATTGAATTTCTTTTTAGGGTTCCACATTTTCTTTTTGTAAATTTTTTCTAGTTTTACCTCTTTGTTGTTCTGATCACTTAGAGGACATTATGCAGCAAAGTGTCCAACTTTTCCACAATTAAAGTATTTGAAAGGTAATTTTCCCTTGTATTTCTTTTTCACTTTTCTAACAAGCAATGCTTCAATAGCATCTGAGAGTTTAGATTCACTATCAGGTTCTTCTTTCTTTTCTACTTTGAAAGCAGTTTGTTTAGAAGTGGAAGGATTGCTACACATCCTCATTTCATAGGCTGTAAGTATGCTTTGTAGGTTATCAAGAGACATAGTATAAAAACTCTTCTTCTTAAAAAAAGTTGATGAAAAAGATGTTGTAAGAAAGGTCATTCGAACCTTAGTTTCAAATTTGGGCAAAAAAGTTCGAATGACCTTTCTTACAACATCTTTTTCATCAATAGTTTCACCAAGACCTCTTCTAGAATTCACAACTTCATCAATTCTGCGAAAGTAACTTGCAATAGTCTCATCTTCTTTCATTCTCAAAGACTCAATCTGATTCTTTGACTTTTGGATCTCCTTGATAAATAGTTTCAAGTTTGTTCCATATCTCATGGGCAGATGATCAATGTATAACCTTAACAAAGATAGCCTTTGTAAGACCGAACAAGATAGCATGCTTAGCTCTGGTATTTAATTCATATTTTGTTTTTGCATTAGGATATGTGGGAATAGTAGTAGGAAGAACATAATTTGCGGTCACAGTGTTCCATACATTAAGATCAACAGAAACCGGGTAAGTTTCCATCCTAATATTCTAGAATGCATAATCTCTGCCATCAAAAAGAGGTTCTCTAGAAAGTGAAGCACCTTCTTGTGAATGAGCCATTATAAAACTTCTAATTTACCAGGAACAATCCCTAGGATAGACCTATATGGAGGGACCCTATGCTCTGCTACCACTTGTTGGAAGTGACTAGACTCTGAGAGGGGTTGGGGGGGTGAATCAGAGTCAATAGGAAATTTGACTTAGTTGGCTCAATCTAAGATTCTTTTAAAATAGATCTTTGACAATAAATCAATCTTATAAAATCATGTAAGAATGACCATTCAATATGATCAATTCGAATAATCATATAATACTTAACTGAAACTGAATTTACATAAAGAGACAAATTTGAACTTCTAACACATTGCAACATAAACTTTGTAACTATGAACAACAACTTTGAACCTTCAACATTGCATTTAACATGAAATGATTTAGACCAAGATGACAACTGAAATGCAAAAAATTAAGACAGGGAAAAAGCATTAGAGAAATCTAATGAAACAGATCAGAAACATTAGACACAAGACACAAATTTTTCATGAGTGGAAAAGCCTCTTGGCATAAAAAAACCACTCGGTAAAATATCCTTTTATTATCTCAAAGAGAACCAACTCTATTACACTGAATTTAAAAGTATCAAACTTCAAGGAGCACCAACCCCCATATCTCATACTATGTCAAGAAATGTCAAGTTACAAACACTGATAAATTTATAATTACACAATGATTTTGCAACTACAAATTTGTCAATGATTGAACAAGTTTACTAAAGAGATATTTAATAATAACAATACAAGTCTCTGTAATCAAAATCAGAGAGTACAAATTTCAATCTTTGTAAGACCTCAATCCCTAGAATACAACAGAGAGAGATAGCACACACTTTATCAAAAAAATTCAATTTATAAACCCTCTGTATCTATGAAAGATTTATGCTCTATTTTGAATCAAGTTCTTTATTTAAAAAAAAACTCTATCCAAAAAATATGTTTTAAATAGCTAGTGTTGTCTGTAACAAAGTCTTCAACTATAACCCTCGAATAGGGTTACGAAACCCTAACTAGGGTTTGCTATACAACCAAAAAACCATCTTTCATTTTGCAGAAAATCGAAACTGAAAACTATAATATCTTTTTCCAAAATTAACAAAACCCTTTATGTCTTTCGGTTTCTATTTTCTAGAAAATAAAATAGTTTCCTTCTCTCTTATTCTTTTCTGAAAAAAATAAGTTTTGATAATGAAAAACTCTTCTTTCTTTTTGAAATTAAACCCTAGTCTTTCAAAATAAAACCTTTTCATTTTCTGTTTTGAAAAGAAAAGAAATAAAACCCTTTAAATTTTCTATTTCTAAAAAGAATTGCAAAATAAGATAAAAAATTATTTGTTGCGGTTGCATTTTTAATAAATGATCTTTTCCTTTTTTTTTTTTAATGCCAGCTTTCAAAACAAAAAAAAACAAAATACGAGATACCATATTCTTCCCTTTCATTTGGGAAACGATATTATCTATAGATATAAAAAAAAAAACTAAGTATAATCAGCTTAAAAATCTTTGCAAAATCCAAATGAACTTAGCCACAAAAATCACCGTTGAAATCTTCAAAAACCAATAGTATGATATAATAAAAACTCATGTCAAGAAACCAAAACAGAAACTTCCTATAATGACCAATAGGATCTCCATAGCGGCAGCCCTGAACTAGGGTTTTCAAAACAACTTCAAATGATAGAAACTTGTTTGATCATTAAGCTGCCCTAAACAATTTTTTGAATACTTTTGCAAACTGCATAAACTTTTCAATTCCGGCTAGATATGATAAGAATAATATCTCAAGCACTTACGTGGCTCAGGGCTTGCAATGACCAATCAAAAACTTGATGAACAAAGTTTATTGCCATATATTAGATCAAATGCATTTCCAAGAGAGACTAATGTGTTGTGGAGCCCGCAGTGGTTTGTACCTGGTTAATATTTTTCACTTAAACCCTGACAAAATATACCCCAACATTCCAAAGTCATTTGGCATCCATAGCATTCATTATGCCATATCATATAGTCCATGTAAGGTATCTTTATGTTTGCACTAAGGCCTGATTTAGAATGAATGTATAGTCACAAAAGTGTGACCTTTTAAAATAAAAAATATTTGTTACCTTTTTTAAGATAATATCACTATAAAAGTGACTTTTGTATCCTTGCAGTCTGTCATTATTCAAACCAAATATGAATTTGAATAACATAGGAAAACATATAGTCAGTGCCACTACATTATGAATATTTGTAAATGATAAACATCTATAACAAAAGTTTCCAATCTGGATGCCAAACGGTATAACCAAACCTAGTATAATTGCCCTCTTTTTTTCATCAAGGACAACTAAGGGGCAACAGTAATTAGGTGAAATCACAAAGGAAAACCATTGCAGAATCATGGCCAATACCACTTTGGCCTCTAATAGTGCAAAGTTTTAATCAATGTAAATCTTGGGGCCTAATGAAATGGCATGAATGCATTTGGATGCTTAGTAGCTTTTGAAATTCCTTAAATGAATAGCTTTGGGTTGAATTTGTCCAAGTTGTCTCCCCATAAAGATGGGTCAAGGTACATTGCAAGGATTGGAATATGAAGTTCAATACATGCAGGAATTGAGAACCTGCCAAGCTTTACTAGCTTATCCATTTGTCGAACCAGTGCTATCACAAGTGGTTAAAGTCTCCAGGATTTATCCCCATTTGCAATAGTAAGGGTACACTACGGTATATATTAATCTACAAATCAAAGTTTACCTTAATAGATTTCTAAGGAATGCAATCAATTTGTGGGAACCATGGAATGACTTTAAATCCTCCTCTACCATCTAGCCCAACATTTCAAATAGGGTAAATAGAATATTATGGAAATTAAACATGTTATAGACCAATTAGGGAAACAAATAAAATTTGAGTAGGGTTAATGGTATTTATTCTTACAATCATTAGGTCATTCCCGATGCTTGCATTAAGAAAATATTTTTTTCCACACACTTCTAAGACCTCCTTACATGCATGTTCTTGCCAGTCCCTATGTATTACGAACAAAGATTGTTATAGTTTCCTGTCCAGCTGTATAGAAAGTTCTGCATTCAACAATTATTTCATCTGCTATCATGTGAATGTTCTTCTACACTTTTTCTCCTTGCTCCTTGTTGGTATTCATCATTAGTCCAATTATTGTTGCATGTTCTTTCTTTAGGAAGAAACCTATTACAATAAATTGTTCTTAGAATGTATCAATCCTCGTTGAATTTGTATACGAAAGTTGAAATTAGATAAATATTCTCCTTGGAAATTTCACTTAGGAATATGTCTATATTTCTTACAACATTATAAATGGGGATTAGAAAGGAAAAAAAGCTTGTGAAATAGTTTCTGGAATTTGGAATAACTATACTTAGAACAATTCCCTTAGCTAAACCAACAATTTTATCGAGAAAGATGGATCCTATTTCTTGTGCATTGACTACAGAGTCGTAAGTCAAATCACCATCAAGAACAAGTTTGAGTTGGATGCAACCTATTGGTTTTAGTTTTGTAAGATTTTCTATTAAGCATCAATATTAACCATTTTCTGATTTCTTTTATTTTAATATGTGTCGAGTCTTTAGTGACTTTAATGAGATAAGAGCTCACTTGTCAATTCCTTCTTTACATATTCTAGAAACTTGTCTCTTAGACTTCATAGACTTGACAACACGACATTTCATTCATTTTTTTGTAAGTGATAAAGGGGAGTGTTTGACTTGCCTTTTGCAATACTTCAATAGTAATTCCATGCTCAAGTCCATTACAAATAAACTTGATATCCAATCTATTCAATAGCACCCTGCAATCACCATTACCTTGCATGTCCTTCCCTGTTAACATCATGGGAAATTGTTGATGCAATTGATCAAACCTATTCATATAGTCTTTATTTTCTTCTCCATTCTATTTGATTTGTAAAAATTAGAACAATGTTATCTATTCTATAAAAATTAGAGAAGTGTTGCAAAATTCTGGTAGAACTTTGATTAAACATTTCTCAAACTTTTCAACCAATCTCATTAGTAACATCTGAAGTATTTCAGAAGCTTTTGGAAGGATCAAATATATAGCCATAAAACTCAAGAAATAAAAAATATCTAGTGCATAAGTAGAATCCATACTTTCTTTTCCGATGATCATAATCCTCAAACTTACCATATATTTTTATATATGGTGTGTTCTAAATAAATATCATTACTCTACAACATTTGCAAATATGAACTTTTAATCATATATTCATATTCTACTCTTTCAGTCTCCTCTGATGAATTTATCCATAGGCCATAAACTTTGCAGATTTCCAATAGTCTAAAACTTCTCATCTCAGTTGACTGCTCATGGGATGTAGGAGTTTAAACTTCTTAGGATTTTAGTCAGCCTACCTTCAATTACTAGCTACTTAGCTTTTTCTGTTGATCATTCTTTAGACTCTTGCTTTTAGTTTAATGAGATGTGGGCTTCCCTTTCTTATATATCTTTGAAGCATAAGCTCCAAAAAAATTAGAATGTATGAAACCATTGGTGGTTTACTAAAATCGGCATATTTATAAAAAAAATGTCAATTTGATCTCGAAAAAGTTCATCATTGTCCAAATAATTTTTTGAAAGGTCATCTGACAATATGGCTAATAATTCACTTTAAAATGAAAAAGAAAGTTGTAATACTCATGGTAATTGTCACGATCTGTAAGACCTTGTCCTATTTTGAATATGTAAACAAAAGAGTTCCTTTCCATAAGCAACACTTCTCTAGAGTATCAAGCTTTGAGCATTTTCATTCTACTAATACCATACTTGGTAGATGTAAGTGCAACAAGATGGTTCTATGTTTAATCATATCAATGTGATGACTCTTACCAATATGAAATGAGTGGAAGGCCTCTATGAATTCCTTAACAAGTATGTAGTGACACAATTGATTTCCATAAGTCCAATATTTCTCTTGGTACTTTCTTGACATCATTTCCTATAAGAAATCAGCTACTCCTTTTCTGTCACGGTATGAAACCCATAGAACTGAAAAAATCAAGCACATATTCTCGATGTCCTTGATACACAATCTCACCTCTAGACAAGATTTGTCATCAAATAGCTCATATGTTTCATGACCAGGCTGCAAAAGAGAAATCAATATTTTCCCATCAAGAACATAAACAATTTGGTGCAAACACTTAATAATTTGGTACGTTGTAGAATTGTCCAACCCTATTGAAATTTCATCTATAAGCAAGGATTTAGAATGAGCAACTAGCATTTCCCCTACTTCTTACAAGAGATTCCATCATGCATTTTATTTTGTGGGTTTTTTTAATAGATATGTGTTGGGATGAAGTGGCAGTGCAATTCCATTGATTACTATCAACTTGTAGTATCATAGATATCTATGATAACAAAAAAAATCTTCATTTAAATGTTATCAAGACATAAAATTTAATGCACCAATCTATACAAAAGAATAGTTAAAAAAATCACATAATCAAAGATTATTCATTTTAATATAATTATCAAAGTAAAAATTATTAATGAATGAGAACACTATATAAACTTTCGATGTAGAATTATAATGTTTTTTAGAGTATTAATGAACACTATCCATTCATGCCATAATATTTCAATTTAACAACTGCAAAAATCCCATGTCAAGCTCAAGAATCTGTTAACTGTAAGCCCCAATATTTTTAGATCTACTTTTTCTATGTTGTTAATAGATTGAAGCAGCAGCTGTAAGGAGATTGGTTCTGATTCAAAAAAATCTCAAAGCAACTGCTACTTCTCCCCCCAAGTATGTCCAGGTATTTGCTATTCATGTCATTATTTTTGCACAAGATTGGATTTCCATGTTATATTACTTTTCTTATTTCCAGATATAAGGAGTAGCTTGGTGATCATAAACCACTTATCCATAGTTACTATCAACAAAGATAGGTAAATTCATTTTTAATTCAGCTTTAGGAACATCAGTTTTCTATATTTTCAATTACTAAAAACTAAATTTGTAAACTCTATTGATGTTTTGGGTTTTATGGTCATGAAAAAACAAAAAAAAATTGTAAATATTACGTTACAAAAATTGTACTCTCTAACATACTAGCTTACAAAAATTGTACTCTAACATATTAGCTTACAAATATTTTTCTCTCAGTGTAACCCTTGCATTTCTTTTCGATGCAAATGCTAGTTAATAACATGTTAGAGTCTTCATTTCTCCTTAACTTTCATTACAGAACATCTTTAGTATAATTTACTAAATCAAACGTGCATTGTCGCTGATATTGAAATGATTCAAAATCACAGATAAAAATATTTTGATGTGGCGACGTGCAAGAAATGTATATCAATGCAGAGACGGTGAAGCCGGAGATTATCAACAGAACTCTTAATCTTGACGACCATTAACAATAGAATTATTAAATGTTGATAACCATCAACAACAGAACTCTTATTGTTGATGACAACAGAGCTCTCATAGGATATGCGGCTATGAAGTCGGGTCTTCGCTTCCTGGCTTGCTCTGTAACACGTGGAGCTCTCTTCTCCATATAACAAAACTACTTGAAAATTCATGTACCCATCTAACGGAAAGCTACTAGAAATTATCAACTTTGACAGGTCTATAATATCTACAGCTATAAATGTTCTGTTAAATGTTATATAAAATTTTCAATATTGTGTTATCAGAATGTAGGAAACCAGAAAATTCAGAATCTAGAGTAAAATTTAGAGTGTATTATTATGGAATATGATCCTAAACATCCTCATAAAATCGAAATGCCGACCAGGGGTTGTCGTAAGATGCACGCTTTCTCAAGCCGGGTTCATGCTTCTTTTGGAACTGGTGGAGCGGTGTTCTTTTTATAAATGATAAATCTCTCCTCATATACCCAATCTATCCATCTTCATTCAATCCAGACTGTATAATGGAAAGAGTAGTAGACCTTCCGCTTCTCATTGTGGCGGGACTGCCCATCTCTTTATACAAGCAAGGTAAGTTTTGTTGCTAACATACTGCGTGTTGTAGATGGATTAATAAGATCTCCAAGACAAACAATTATAGTATGTGTGTCGCAGAGGCAGGAGCAGTTAAATTTGATATACGAAACAGTGCAGGTACACAGTCTGGGCGGCCGGATTACCCGGAGGAGGGCAGTAACTCTGTTGGAAGGAACAATTTCTCCTGCCACCGTCTACATGCAAGCAAATCCTCCATGCAAACGTTTAGATCCTCCATGCAAGCAGCCAAACTGAAGATTTGATATAATTAATAAATTGATCTTACGTCTGCTCCATGCATGCAGCTGAGATCTCTAACCTCCACGCATCCACAGTTTCGACAGTTCAAACAGTTACTTTTGTATGTCAATCGGTGGATTAATCTTCCCTTCCACCGCTCATGCATTGGCTAAGTAATAATTAGATATTTCAGAAGGATCGATGAATCCTCCATAAATAAAAGAGGAGTTGTATTGCATTTTAGAATGAATGAATAAAAGATTTGGTTTTGTATGCTGTAGCATACGTTGAGCTATTTGTTTCTGTTATTTTGTTATTATTCATTCCTTCAAACTCAACCGGGGTCAGACACGGGCGGTTAATTTGGCGGCGGGTACATAGTCGGCAAGATTCTGGGGCCGAACCGACTGCTCTTTCGATGCGAGCGGGCGAGGAACCTGTCAAACCAGTGACTGCGGCGGCCAACTGAGCTGCACAGTCTCGGGAGCCGTTCCCGCCACGCTGGCCGAGTACACCCAGAGCAACCAGGACTACTACGATGTCTCGCAGGTGGACGGCTTCAACATTTCTCTTTCCATCAATTAATATTATAGCCATGCTTGATGGCCCTTAAAATTTACAAAGATAACGCGACTTTTGAAGTCGATGAAGTTGTTCCTGTCAAAGACGATACAGCTTTTGAAGTAGCTTAAGTCAAGTCTTGTAGAGATGGCCAATTTTAAATAAATGCTTGAATGCTGATAGCCAGGGCCGTCGTGCGATACATGCCTTTTGAAGCCGCGTCTATTCTCTAGTTGGTCAGAAGAAAATTTGAATTATATTATTTTTTTACTTTAGTTTGTCTATATGTTAGTAATTTGCATATTTGAAGGTCTTAAGGGCATTTTAAGCCCCTGATCAACGACGCCTAATTTCGAGTCTTGAGCAGAAAGTTATGTCTAGTCGAAGTTAGGATAAAATTTCATATAGTTTTTTTGAAAATTTCGTAGTTTTTAGATTTTATTATGTAATGAATAAATGTGACTGTTGGACTTCGATTCTCAAGAGGCTTTTTGTGACTCTTGGAATCTCATGAACTTCTATATGTTGGGTTTTTTAATGAAATAGATTACTTTTTGGCTTGCTTCAATTCTATGATTTCTAGTTCTTGTAACAGAATTTACAATACCGCAGGTTCTCACTCAGGTGTTGTCATCTGAATCCATAATTCGGATCAGTGGTATCAGAGCAAGTTCGCTCTTGTATGTCATATCACACACGATCAACATATCAAAGATTGGGCTTGGAAACAAGGAATCCTTCAGACTACCTTCCTTTGAGACACACACGATCGCAAATGGCTAAGTTGCAAACAGACGATGACATTAAAACATTAGGTGAAGATGCACTAGCAAAACAACGTGAAGAAATGATGGAGCAGTTCAGGCAAATGCTAGAAAGTTGTGGGTCACAAGCAAACCCACCATTCACAGGGCATACACCATTCAAGGTGCAAGTGAATTTCGATATACCCACATTCCAAGGAAAGATCGATGCAAATGTTGTTGATGATTGGGTTTTTAAAACTGGAAAGATATTTCTCTGTCAATCAGTTCTCAGATGAAGAGAAGATAACTTTCGCTCTCCTCAAAGCTGAAAACCATGTGAAAGATTCATGGGAAGCAAAGTTAGCATCCAGGGCAGCACTTTTATTTCTGATCAAAAACCCACATGGGGAGAATTCATGGAGCACATAAAGGAAGAATATTTTCCTATTGATACATATGAAGAAAAGTATATGCAGTGGCAATTACTTCAACAAAAGAAGGACCAAACTGTTCAAGAATATACTAATATGTTTCATGCCTTAACAACAAAGCTTGGCATCAAAGATTCTAAGAAGCATCGAGTTTTGAAATATCAGAGTGGACTCCACAGGTACATCCAAACCAAAATGGAATTTTTGAACATAGAGACTTTACCTAGTGCATATAAATTTGCTACCAAAATTGAGGAGAAATTCAAACAGAAAGGAAGGAGAGATAATTTCACAAACAACAGATGGGAGAGTGAAGGTGGCAAAACTACATGGAAACAAATCTCTAAGGAACCCTCTCCCAATTCACCCACAAATAAGACATGGAGTATGAAGAAGACACAAGAAAACGGTATGTGGTGTGAATTCCATAAGAGTCCCTCGCATAATACAAAAGATTGCAGAACCATCAAAAGCTTAATGATGGAGACACATGAAGACAAGGCAGAATCTAAGGTGGTAGAAACATGCACAGAAGGAAATCATGAAGAGGTCATTGAGGCTGATCCATGTGCCATAGTAGCTTCTACAAGGATATTGCCCCGGGAGGATGAGGAGAGATTGTTCCATTAACAAATGTGGGTCAGAGGAAAAGCCCTGCACTTTATTGTTGATAGCGGAAGTCAAAAGAACCTAATATCAACAGAGACTGTGAAGAGACTGAATCTGAAAACAACAACCCAACCACAACCCTATTCAATGGGATGGGTTAGTCAAGGAAGAGATATCCAAGTGCACCAACAGTGTCGCCTTTCATACTCCATAAACCCTTTCAAAGATGAGGTAATTTGTGATGTGGCTCCCTTAGATGTTTGTGATGTTCTTTTGGAACAACCATATATGTACCAGCGACATGGTGTTTATGAGTCTAGGCCTCGCAACGTGACCATCAGATTACGTGAGCAGAAATACCGAATACTAGAGGTAAGTCCTGCATACACTACCTCTTTGATTAGTGCCAAGCAATGTAAGAGGTTAGTTGTCAAAATGGGAACATACATTTTTTTGATGATTCGTTCTGAAGAAGAAAGGAAATCTGTTTATAATTCCCACACCATCACAAATACCACAACACTGCAGAAAAAATCAATGGATCAAATTTTGATGAAATATGACAATCTATTTAAGCTACCAACAGGGGTACCTACACACTGCCAAGTGAGACAAACTATTGATTTGATACCAGGAACTCCATTACCTAATGAACCAGTCCACCGTAGGTCAGTATTAGAGAATAATGAGATTAAGAGGCAAATACAAGAATTGATTGAGAAGGGACATATTCATCCATGTGCATCACCCTGTGGCAGCCCCATTGTTCTAGCAAAGAAAAAGGATGGAACCTAGAGACTTTGTATTGACTATAGGGCCTTGAATAAAATTTCAGTCAAAAATAGGTATCTACTTCCTCGGATAGATGGCCTCTTGGATTAGCTTAGAGGGGCCTGATTCTTTACTAAAATTGATTTGAAATCAGGGTACCATCAAGTACCAATTGAATCAGCAGATGTGTGGAAGACATCATTCAAATCTAAAGAGGGATTGTTTGAATGGCTAGTGATGCCTTTTGGTCTAACTAATGCCCCAATGAAATTCATGAGAATGATGAATGATATACTTAGACCATTCATTGATTCCTTCGTGGTGGTATATCTGGATGACATACTCATCTTCAGCAAAAATTGGGAGGAACATTTGCAACATGTGGAAAAATTTCTCTCAACCTTACAAGAACATGGGCTTTATGCAAACAAAGAAAAGTGCTCCTTTGGTATGTAGAGTATCAGATACTTAGGATATGTTATTGATAGTGAGGGTGTCCATGTTGATCCAAAGAAGATACAGGTGATTAAGGATTGGCCGTCTCCTAGAAATCTCACAGTTACAAAGTTTCCTCAGGTTGGCAAACTTTTATCACAGATTTGTGTTGGGATTTTCCCATCTGTCTTGGCCTCTAAATCAGTCATTGAGGGGGTGGACATAAGAAAATTTTAAATGGACAAGTGCTCAACAAGAAGCATTCGAGGGGCTAAAACAAAGGTTATGTTCTACACCAGTTTTATCTCTTGCTGACCTACAACAGTCATTTGAAATACAAACAGATGCATCAAAATATGCTCGAGGGGCAGTCCTCATGCAGCATGGTCATCCAGTTGCATATCACAGTTAGACCTTTTTTGATACAGTGTGTCGATATGCTACTTACGACAAGGAACTACATGCTATTGTTCAAGCCTATAAGCAGTGGAAACATTACATTCTGGGTAAGGAGACTGTCATCCACACAGATCACAAACCCCTTCAATTTTTGCAAACACAAGGGAAGTTGTAGAATGATCGACATCAACGATGGTCAGCATATCTTCAACAATTTCACCTCAATATTCGCCACAAGAAGAGAAGTACTAACAAAGTAGCAAACTATTTGAGCAGGCCTCCAATTGTAGCAATAAGTATGGTTTTGAACTCATGTGGTCATCAAACTGAAGCCTGGGCTTGCTTGTATGAGAACGATGTTGAATTTGCAGATGTTTATAATCAATTAGTGAAGGGACAACAAGTGAATGATTTCTATTTGCAGGATGGAATGCTTTGTCACCTTGGCCAAATCTATGTGCCCAATGCAGAATGCAAAAAGTTGATATGGGAAGCTCACTATAGTAAGGTTGCTGGTCACTTTTGTATAGGTAAGACTACTACTATACTCTAGAAGTATTTCTATTGGCCAAAATTACGGACTGATGTTATTTCATAGATTGGGAGATGGATCTTGGTGTTACTTCTTGTGATTTGCACATGAATAATATTATTTTTCTATTATTATGTTCTTGGATCACTTAAAGTAGTGTGTCCTTGAGGTAGGTTGTATTGAGATAACTCTCTAATTTTATATAGTTCTCATTTATGTTTTTTTAATGTGTTGTTCTAAGGTGCTTGTCACTCATTCATTTTTTTAGATTGATGTTCCATTTCTTGTTATATGTGTCACCTATATATTTCTTCCACATATGGATGGATGATTTTATTAGTATTATCATTCTTTTAACACACCACTTCATGCTTGTGTCTATTCTAACATTGCTTATTTTTACTTTTCTAATATAAGAAATTTACTAACCCATTTTTTGTTTGTTAATGTTTTTGATTAAAAAATAAGGGGTTTCGAAAGGGGCCCTTACCCTTCTACAATAGGATAGATCAAATAGCACTACAAAACAACAAGAGACAACCAAGACAAACAACAAACAAACAACAAAAGACATTAGAACTTACAAACACCCAACCCCAAGTTAAGGTGGTTTAAAGCCAAATTGTTCCAAAGATTTTTGTTTCATGGAGAAAGAGTTAACAAGCTCTAAGTTTTTTCTCTTCACCCAAGGAGGAGAACAGGCATTTAAACTTGAAACCAAAGAAGAGGTGTTCATCTTCTCACCATCAATAAAGGCTTTCCCTCTATTTTCAGCTCTTTGAGAAGCCTTGTCATAGCCACCAACAAGTTGCCATTTCTCATTCTTGGGGAAACTAGCACTAGAGTGACCCAATTTACAATAGCAATGGCAAAAAATAGAATCTAGTCTTAAAAAATAATACTGCACCCACACTCCAAACTTAGAGAGAAGAGAAACCTGAGAAGGGAGCTCCATGTTTTTCTCCATAAGCACATGGAGCTCCCACACTCCAAACTTGGAGAGAAGAGAAACCTGAGAAGGGAGCTTCATCTTCTCACCATCAATAAAGGATTTCCCTCTATTTTCAACCCTTAGAGAAGCCTTGTCATAGCCACCAACAAGTTGCCATTTCTCATTCTTGGGGCAACTGGCTAGAGTGACCCAATTTACGTTGCAATAGTTAAAACTAGAATCTAGTCTTCAAAAATAACAAGCTGCACCCACACTCCAAACTTGGAGCAAAGAGAAACCTACGAAGGGAGCTCCATGTTTTTCTCCATAAGCACACAAAAATGAGCACAGATCAAATGCTTCTTAAATTTTCTGACAAAATCAGCATTAAGATACTGTGCAAAATTGTTTGGAATGAGTCGAAAAACTTCCTCATCCCAGAATTCCAAAGGAAGCTTTGGCAATTAGACCCACACAAGGAACTTACTAGTATCTTCCTTCAAAGGATTAAATCTAGGGGCCCAATGATTAAGGACAAGTCCATTGTGCCCCATAAACCAAGAACCGTCTAAAAGGGTCTTGGAGCAATCATCTGGATTTGAGAAGGAGAATAAGAAGAACTTGTTAAGCATAGCAGCAACCTCAACCTCACCTCCTAGGTTCCACCTCTGACCCATCCATCTTCCCATGACATCTATGTTGGGATGATTCCTGCAGAATTTCCCAAGAAGAGAGTTACTGGATGAAGCCTATGTCTTGTAAGCAAGCAAGTCTGAGATATCAATTTCCATCCCATCCTGCATAGTCTGTGCAGGAACAAAAGACTCAAGGGAAGAAAACATCTCTTCAACCTCAATATCCACACCCGCCTGAGGGGTAACAAGATCAAACCCTTCAACTATATCATGTGTAGGAGTGACAGTCTCGAAGCACATCATAGAAGGGGGCAACAGACACGCTACCAACACTAAGAGATGAAACACTAGGGCAATCCATCACACCAGTATTGAAAGAAGGCACAATGTTGGAGGAGGCCTCAGGAGGCTAAGATGACTCACACCCAACAAAACATTATCATTCTACAAGGAAGAAACACAAATCCTAGAAGCATTGGGATTCCTTCCAAGAGCAAGAGGGGAGACCTCATCACCCACTACCGCAAGGTCTTTGAGTTGAGGAAGAAGAAATCCCCTCCAAAGGATGAGCCCAAGGCCACCCCAATAAAAACAAGTTGCAACAGGTTTAGAACCTAAAACAGAATGATTCAGCTGAACCCTCTATTTTTCCTCTTGCCAAAGAGAAAAGAGGGAAATGTCTTCATCATCCTTAGTGTCTTACAAAAGAGTATCAAGGAGGAGCTCCTCCTCCACACCCTCAATTGGATCACTAAACCCATAGCTCCAGCAACCATGCCATCATCAGAGCAACCACTAATAGTGTTGCAAAGGGCAGTCCTTCCCCAAGCAAGTTGAGAACCAGGTGCCAAAGACAAAGGGCCATCTACATCCTTCCCATCACTAACATCTACACCTTCCTCTCCATCACAGGTCGAAGAGAACCACCCTACCTCGATGTTGTTGTAGCTAGGGTTTTCGTCGCCCTTGCCTTCCTTGCACGCGTCTTGAGGAATTACGCAAATAATTTAAAATATTATACTTCTTGACAATATCATATAACAATACATCTTGGGGGTCTTCTTATCTCCCTTCCTAACAGGTAGGATCATGATAATAAATGACAGTAGCTTGGATGTGTTTCTCTTGAGTGATTTCATCTTTAGTTTGGATAATTTGACCATGAATTGGTCGAGGTCATATTTGAACTTGCTTTGGATTTTTTTGTTTACACATCTCTTGATTTAAGATGAACATAAAAATTTCTTGGATAGTATTGATAGGATTTGAACAATTCATAAATGGATTTCGACTTGAACATAGGCCAAGATTCTTGAATAGAATTTGTGGGTGTTGATTTGTATGATAGTGTTTGATTTTGGACAAGGATGGGACTAGGAGACTCTTTGATAGGTTAGATAAACACAATATGACAAGATGGTATTTGATAGGAAGCCATGATTTTAGGAAACTCTAGTTCATGCTTAATATACTCAGATTGACAGGATCCTTACATGATGGTACTTGATCTTGGATGGGCATGTTGCTAGAATTTTTATTGTATGGTGCTATTTGTTGGATAGGAATGGCGCCATGCGATTTGTGGATATTCTTGGGAAAAGTAACATCATTGAATTTGTGTGATGTATATTCTTCATTTTAATAGTCCTCAATAGAAATATAAAAAGAATTATTTGGATTTTGGTGTGTTTGTAATGTTTATTAATATTTTGGATAGATGGATTCGATGTTATATTGTAAGGAGGAAGATGAAGGATATACATAACATGTGGAATATATGGAGTGCTCTCATGAACTTGGTCTTGGAAACATTGACTAGACAGAAGGATGTCAAGTTAAGATGGGGTTTCCCTTGCCAATAGAGTCATAGGTTGAGGAACGAAAGCTCACAGAAAGTTTATCTATAATAATCTCATAATAAAATATATTTTAATTATTATATTCAACTTGATCTACAATACTATCATCATCGTCATTAATAAATTATTTTTTGATTTGATTTGGATAGCAAAATTTCTCTAGTGAATTCATAGGATTAGATCTTTCTTTAATGGTGATTTTGCTTTCACATTGGCTTCATTAATGTAATGTTGACTAGTATTTTGATATTCAATAATAAATCTCTCAAACCAAGGATCATTTGTGCAAAAGGTGGTAGATTGTTTATTAGAATCCTGACAATCTTTTGAAGGCTTAGTAATTGACTTTTGTGTGAGGATAAGGCTTAGTTTCTTTCTAAATGATTTTGGATCTAGACATAGATAGGTGTTGAGTGTCTTGTCATAGAATAGTGTTTGCCTTCTATTTTTTAAATTTGGATGGTAAGTAGAATATGGGTGGGAGGATAGAAAGTTAGTTACTTTTTTTTCTTAAAATAGTGTCATCTAAGGATTCAGGAACTAATCCTATTGTACAATATTACTAGCATCAAATATCAAGTTAAATGAGATCTTATTCTGCCTGATCAACTAAAATACCACCATCATGATCATTATGATCTTGTATTGGTTCAAGAAAATAATTCTATCCAAGGCAATCATCGTACTTGGTTTACCCTTGATTGTGATTTTAAGCTTTACTAATGGAGGATATGGATCCATTTTTTATACCTATTTATATATCTAATTAATAATTAATGTATATTAAATATTTGAATATATTATATAGTTAATTAATAATTAAAATTAAATATAATAAAAATATATATATCTAAATATAATGTTTATAATTAGTATTATTAATCATTTAAAATATCATTACTAATTGTCTATAGAATAAAATAATATGTTTGACTCCTCAATCCTCCATAACTTCCATTATAAAACATATGTCAATATAATTAGCCGATAGGCTATATTATGGATGGAGTTTGAGTTGTAAACATGTCTCGCACTAATATACCATCATTTTAGCACTGATATACTATATTTTTAACACCAATATGTAGTTTTCATCGATCATTTGTTCATGGGACTGTGTGCAGTTAAAGAAACACTGTATCTTTTAATTGTTGGTAAACTATATAATATCTTTCACTAAATGCAAGATCAAATAAATCTAATTCATTGACGGACAATTACAATACAATCATAAATGCTAAAAAAATGTCCACCTTTTCCACCACTCTATAATTATTGATGACTCTAAAACCACCCAAAATTATTCATAAATACATTTTAAATATTCATATAATGCTTCTACATTTGATTATGTGAAATATTTTTACCATCAACGTTTTTAATCACACTTTGTGATTCATCATTAGGATGAGAGTTGAGAGTTCTAAGGAGATGAAATGTGGAGTGTGATTCGAAGCATTGATGATAAAAAATATTGCACACAATTGAATCGAGAAGCATTATAAGAATTACAGCATGGACTGTTGAAATATGATAGCATTAAATATTTCAAATATGCTCATTCTAAAAAATATACACCTCTCTAAAAGATGAGCCACGGTGTTCCTTTTTACAATCATGTCTTTGATTAATGATTGTAAACAATGTACAATTCTTTTTTTCACTTCTTTATATGCCTTTATCAAGATGCAAACAATTAATCTGGTTTTTTTTTTTGAAAGAGAGATCACGATTGATTTGTATAGAACTCTTATTTCAAATGACTTCTAAGAAAGTCATTTTTTGCATCCATTCAAGAGTAGGTGTGTGCTATAATGGGAAACAACATTTTCATTGTTGTAAACACCAAAGAGAAAAGTTTTCATCACATTTTGTACTTTCCTATTGTGCATAATATTTTCAAAACTTTACTTAGTGATTGATCAATTTTCCTTGAATTTCATACCGTACACACACTACATATTGATTTTCAAATTTACTTACTAACTTTTCTACAAATTTTAGTGTATTTTCTTTTATCAATGTATCATAACCCAATTTCATCACATCTTTGTATATGTATTTTATAGTGGCATCTTCAAAATATAATCATGTGTTGTACTTTTAAAATTAGTTCATTCTTATAATTATAGAATTAAAAAAATTAAATGTATGTTCAAATTTTGTAATTTATTTTTTAGACATATTTCATGTCAATTATCATTGTTGCAATGGAAATAGATTCCAATGGTGTTACTACTCTTAAAGGGATTAAGTTTGAATTCAACTCCATCATTTCCTAAGAAGGCTCTTATACAAATTCAATCACAGTCTTGATTTGTTAAGAAACGAGAAGGAAGATCCAACCAGAATGAAAAACATGCCACGCAAGGAATATATTAATGTTAAGTGGAAATTTGTGTAGGAAATTTTTGTAAGTTTTCTTGATAACCATAGAATTGTGTTCTCACATATTCTCATTCTATACCAACCTTCTAAGGTTTTGTCTTTGGCTCTATTATTATTGTAATTTTGCAAAGACAATGTTTGATTAAACTTATTGTTTGTAACTATAAGGTTGTGTTAAGGCCAATTTTAGATGTGGAAACACCTTGGATGAATTGTTTTTTTCAAACTAATCTTTTAATTACAATAGATGGAATCTAGTCTATTGTAAGAAAATCCTCTGTTCTACAAGGGCAAAATTACAATCACCCAACTCATTTTCTCAAACAAAAATTGGCGTAAATGTAATCTCTTCTTATACAACTTCAACACAATTGTTAAGAGTGTGTTTGACATCAAAAAATTAAAATTTTTGTTGTAAAATGGAAGATTTTATTGTGCATATTGTTTGTGTTGTACATGTATTCCTTTCGTGCAAATATGTGATGAGGACTAAATTTGGGGAATGAATGTATAATTTTCCACTATACAAAACAAGATCAACTTAGAAAGATGGTCACCTTTATTTAATAGATCTCATTTTTGTATTCCTGTTGTTGTGAAATTTTTATTAGTAATTTTCAACTAGAAGAATTAGGGTTGAAATAGAGACCTAGAATTAGGGTTGAAACTAGAGGACTACACATCCAGATCAATTTTTTGATTTCTTGTAATAACTTAACTATGGTTAGTTTTGGACATTTGTGGTTGAGAAATAAATGTATATTTCTATGTTTCTCTAAAAAATTATGATCATGACACTCAAAAGATGAATTTACTTCTTGTTTATTATTATTCAATGTTTTAAAATAACATAATAAATATATATTGATTAAACTAAACTCCTACTTGAATACTCAATGTATCCATCTAGAAAGATACTAGAAAACATCAGCTTTGAGACATCTATATCAATTAAAATTGACTGTGAAATGCATTTTTGTCAATGTTTGGGGTAATATTTTGTTTCATTATCAGAATGTAGAAAGTCGGGATTAATTTCAAACGTGGACAGTTCTTCACATCTTGATAATGGATCACATGACATGATTGAGATTGATAAAATAATATATTACATACTAATTGTAAATAATGAAAAATCGTGATCAATAGAAAAAATACATAGTAAAATATATAAGCTTCCAAAGAAATTTTTAAATGCTAACAAGGGTTGTCATAACGCACACGGCTTCTCAAGCTTGTCTCATGCTTTCTTGCTTCATTCGATCCAGATGGTATAATGGCAATAGTTTTAGATCTTGCACTTCTTGTAGCTAGATTGGCTACTACATAAGAGAGCAATTTAAGACATTTTTTTAAGACAATATTCTTAAATACTTGAATTATTATTTAATTATCTTAAATTAAAAAATAAAATTATTTTAATTTGTTTCAAATTAAAAATTAAGAAAAAAGATACATGAATTTTCAAAAGAGGAATGACGGGAAGTGAAAACATAAAATCAATCATCCCTAACCTACTTTTTTTTACCACAAACTCTTAGAAACTGAGTCAAGCCCCTTACAAAATTTGTGATGGTTGCAATGGAGCGGCCTGCAACATTTGGCTTCCAATGAACTCGATCAGAAGAGGTAGTTTTGTGGAAAAATATAAATTTGTAAAGGAAAAGATTGGTTTTTATTACGATGATAGCTTGTGTATCAAATCTCTACATTTCTACTTTTCCTGAGCAGGATCTCACCTTGCCCCTGGTTGCCTATTCGACAACCACTCCGCCATGGCCTTCATCTTTCACTTCTCAACCATTCTTTCAAAAAATGAAGGAATAGGCAAGGAGCGACCCTTCCATGTCATGTGGCACCACCCATCAGAAATGTGAGGGATCCCGGTGTCAATAAAATCTTGGGCATAGTTTAGAAATTTATTTATTTTTGTTATTTTCAGCCCCAAAAGGTTAGAAAGTGCATGTCTCAAAGGGGTGCATATATGTTAGAAATGGAATTGATTGGGAAATGTTTCTCGAGCTTCCATATCGGTGACTAGTCTTAACTGTAGGCCAATACTTGCTCATACCCCCCATGGTCAATTATATGGCATTCGACCCAGTTTGGGATTTCAAACACTGGGGCGCCCCCTTCATTCACTCCATTATTTTAGGATCCCTCCATTGGGGGTTTGAAGATTTTTTTTTGTTCATTGGCCATGAGCTACAATCAGGTAAAATTGGCTTTTGAGCCCATATATATTTCTTTATGAAAGCAATATATGGCAATGAAATCTTGAGAAATCCTTATTCTCATATTAGGCACTCTGGTTTCGTATTTTTACAATATATGCAATACGATATTGTAGAAGTAGTGAGAGACAAGTTTTCGTCTATAAGAGGTGGGTCCTTTTTGGCACTGATGTATTATAAAGTGCCAAAGGGTTACTACAATCCTCACGTTTCCTTATCCAATGGCACCAATCAGAAGCTATTGATTTTTTAATTTAGGGTTGAACTGCAATGTTTAGGATCAATACTAAAAATTAGTTTATCTGCATTTGACTCTTTGAGAATAAAAATCTTAAGATCAATCAAGTTGTTTAAATGATGTCAATGAATTATATTTCACCTATTTTGTGTTTCCAGCTTTGGCTAGTTTGTCTCACGATACTCTTTACCCTTGCATGCAATAGTAGATAATTACACATCAATACAATTTCTTCATTTGGAAGTACAATACTGCTTAACTTTGTGCGATCTATAGTAATTAAAGAGGGAAGAGGTGCCATAGCTGAAGAACCCTACTTCTGGGGTGTGTGGTGCCTGTATGGTAAAGTTTCACCCAAAAAATTTGGGTCTACAATGAAGAGAGGTTAGATTAATTCGTTCTACCTCATCCAAGTATTCATGACATTTACAACCCTGCCTTTTCCTCTTTGTTGTGCTTCATATTCAGATTAAATGTACAATGCTTTCTTTAATATGAAGATTGTTATCCCTCTCATTAATGAGAGCAAGGCCTTTTGTAGTCAACCATGTATCATTGAGTTGTATCCCTCAGCTGTTGCCATGTGTTCTTCATGTGGAATCTTTTTTTACTTTCATATGGTTGTACTATCTAATTAGTTTCGATTGTATCATTTAGCCATGTATTCATGAGATTCCTTATTATCTGCAACATTGGAGTTGGATAGTCCTAAACATATCATTGCTTGTTTAATATTGTATAGATGAAGAAGAAAACATAGAACATAAGCTAAATCATATTTAATTCTAAAAAATAGCTAACATTGTGTATTGGCTTGCTTTTCACTCTTTCAAGGTTCTTGAAATGGATTGTAAATAGTTCTTGGTGACCTTAATTTATGATAAGTTTGGATGCAATTGCAATCTTTATGGAATTAGAACTATTCCTTGAATTTGCCATCCTTGAATGTCCTTTGGACTATTGACTATGATCTTCAATATGGTTGTAAGATTTTGTCTATCACATTTACCCTCTAAGCTATAAGAGCATGGGAAAACCGTATGTATCTCTACGATTGATGCTAACAATGAACATCTAATTCATTTCTCCATGAAAACTTGATAACTGTCGCAACTTACTGTCTCTTATTTCATTCATGTTCTATAATTCATAAAGTTGTCTTTTATTCTAATTTTTCCTCTGTCAAGATCATTTGATGCTCTACCCTTTGGCTGCAAGAAAGGAGCCTTTGCATGCTAACACTATCTCGGCATCCCTTTGGGCTCATTATCTTTTAAAGATCCTTTATGACCGAAACATATCATTCCATGTGGAACACTAACCTTAAACAAGTATAAACAAAACATTCTATGAAGGAACATATTGTCCTGAGGGAGCCTAAAAGGACTGAAATATATTTCACTCTACCTTTGTACATGACCTCCTTATCCTTTCATCACTCTTGCTATTTCTTCATGGGTATTCACTCATGATAGTCCTTGACAAACTGTATACAATTGCTTCTCTATGATGCATGCCTCTTGTTTTCACCATGATGGATCTTGAATATCTCAGGTTTGATCTCTTCATTAGTACTAGGTCTATTGTTTGGTTACTATAACTATTTACTATAATGACGTTTGGGATCAAAAATCAAGTCTGAATTTATTAAAACAACATCTATGTTTACTATAACTACGTCTAGGATCAGAAATCAGGTCTAATTTTAGTAAAACTGCGTCTGTGTTCACTGCTGAGAAATTACACAAAAATTGTCAAGAACAAAAGGGCTTAAGTTTTCAGATTCAAAGAGCTTCTAAAGCTGCTTCCGATAGGGCTTCATTTTTAGACAACTTGTCTTGATCACACATAGTCAATCATTTTTCTTTACTTGCATTTCCCTCATACATATTTTCCAAATTTGAGTCAAAAGGTTGCTTTGCTTGTCCTCATCACACTTTGCAAAAATACTACAACACAACACTAGATGATTCCCATATCAAGATCTATCATCTTAGGGTCTCATTTTGTCTTCTTGAGTCAAGGTCAACTTACCTCATCAAGAGATCCATAATCTCTTTGGAAGCCATACCTTATTCTAAAACTATACATACTATGGTCTTACACTCTTGGACATTACAAGTTTACCCTAGATTCATCTACACTTCATACACCTCTTGGTCTTCCATAGTCTTTGCATTTTCATCCTACCTTTTATTTTGGTCAGGGCTTTAGTCCATGGTTGAAACCCATTCACAAAGGTCTAGAAGGGAAGCCAAATAAGTTATAAGGTCTTTAAACATGAGTACCTATGAGTTTGATGGAAATATTTTACAATACATTTGATAATCGCAGTAATATACCAGATGATGAAAATGAGAACAATAATGGAAATAATAAGCTTCCAAAGAAATGTTTAAATGCTAACAAGGGTTGTCGTAACACACACGGCTTCTCAAGATGGTTTCATGCTTTCTTGCTTCATTCGATCCAGAAGGTATTATGGCAAAAGTTTCAGATCTTGCGCTTCTTGTAGCTAGACTGGCTACTACATAAGAGAGCAATTTAAGACATTTTTTTTAAGACAATATTAGTATATTGTCTTAAATACTTGAATTATTATTTAATTATCTTAAATTAAAAAATAAAATTATTTTAATTTGTCTTAAATTAAAAATTAAGACAAAAGATACATGAATTTTCAAAAGAGGAATGGCAAGAACTGAAAACATAAAATCAATCATCCCTAACCTACTTTTTTTTACCACAAACTCTTAGAAACTGAGTCAAGCCCCTTACAAAAATTTTGATGGTTGCAGTGGACCGGCCTACAACATTTGGCTTCCAACGAACTTGATCAAAAGATGTTGTTTTGTGGGAAAATATAAATTTGTAAAGGAAAAGATTGGTTTTTATTACGATGATAGCTTGTGTATCAAATCTCTACATTTCTACTTTTCTTGCGCAGGATCTCACCTTGCCCCTGGTTGTCTATTTGACAACCACTCCGTCGTGGCCCTCGTCTTTCACTTCTCAACCATTCTTTCAAAAAATGAAGGAATAGGCAAGGAGAGACCCTTCCATGTCATGTGGCACCACCCATCAGAAATGTGAGTGATCCCAGTGTCAATAAAATCTTGGGCATAGTTAAGAAATTTATTTATTTTTATTATTTTCAGCCCCAAAAGGTTAGAAAGTGCATGTCTCAAAGGGGTGCATATATGTTATAAATGGAATTGATTGGGAAATGTTTTTTGGGCTTCCATATCGGTGACTAGTCTTAACTGTAGGCCAATACTTGCTCATACCCCCATGGTCATCTATATGGCATTCGACCCAGTTTGGGGTTTCAAACATTGGGGCTCTCCCTTCATTCAATCCATTATTTTAGGGTCCCTCCATTGGGGGTTTGAAGATTTTTTTTTGTTCATTGGCCATGAGCGACAGTTAGGTAAAATTGTCTTTTGAGCCCATATATATTTCTTTATGAAAGTAAGAAATGGCAATGAAATGTTGAGAAATCCTTATTCTCATATTAGGCACTCTGGTTTCATATTTTTATAATATATGCAGTACGATATTCTAGAAGTAGTGAGAGACAAGATTTCATCTATAAGAGGTGGGTGCTTTTTGGCACCGATGTATTATAAAGTGCCAAAGGGTCACTATAGTCCTCATGTTTCCTTATCCAATGGCACCAATCAAAAACTATTGATTTTTTAATTTAGGGTTGAACTACAATGTTTAGGATCAATACTAAAAATTAGTTTATTTGCATTTGACTAGTTGAGAATAAAAATCTTAAGATCAATCTGTAGACACTCAAAATTGTCATGTCTAATTAAATAAATATTTTATTTATTTAATTATCTAAGCCTAATTCTTCTATTAATTAAATAAATCTTTATTTATTTAATTAATTCATTTATCCTCTTCTATCCTTATTTCTCATTTAAATAAATACATTTATTTATTTAAATTATCCCTTTCCTAAATTAAATAAATATTTTATTTATTTAATTGATCCCACTTCTTCTATTAATTAAATAAATCTTTATTTATTTAATTAATTCATTATCTTTTTCTACACATGACACATGTCATTCATCTCTTAATTCATACACTACCTACCTCTTTCATTATTTTGGTATTTCTTTTACCTACCCTCTAATCCTAGCCGACCTCTCTTTTTACACCTCTCAATCTTAACCCTCCATTTCTTATTGTGTCTTCTATTTAAGGAGATGCTTCCTTCATTGTCAAACCCTAATGACTAATGACTGATTTTGGAGTACTTGGCTACACTATGATCCTACTTGCAACCACATTCCGTTCTTTGTTGAGCTCTTGTGCATATAAAAATCTGAGAGCAAATATATCAAGCAAGATCAATGGAGATAGGAAGAATGGAGATCAAAACCCTATTGGACATGTGATGGTATAATCTTTGTGATTTTGAGTTATTTGCATTGTCTTAGGTAATCTTCATATGTTATGGTGGATCTTTGTTCATTGTTAGGCTAGGGTTTAGTGGTTGGATTCATTTAGCCTTTCAATATTGTTATTATTGTTATCCATTTTCACCATAAACATTTTGGCACGCCCGGTGGGACTCTTGTCCCTTTGCATTTAACATTTTTATTGATGATCTCGCATTTTTGAAGTTGCAGATCGGACAATTTTCGACGACATTTTAGGTTTTTTCGCGTCTGCGAGTGTTCGGATCGCGTTTTTGTGTTTCAGAAGCGTCTGCAATATCGTGAATCACGTCTGTGTTTTTGCCAGATTTTATTTTTGCAGGTTTCTGGAACTGCGTCTATGAATTAAAACCACATCTGTGATTGATCTTATCGCGTCTATGTTCGGGAAAGGCGTCTGCGTTACCTGAGCGCGTCTGTGTATCACAGAACAGCGTTTGTGTAATACAGACGCATCTATGTCTGGTATAGAAGCGTTTGTGCTTTCTATTTTGCAAATTTGTCAATTTTCTTTGATTCAGGTTTTCGGATTTTGTACTTAGGGTTTTAGATCTGGATTATTTTCGGCTAACCCTTGCAGATCTAGCTAACCAAGTTTGTGCAGCTTGCTTTGGAGGCAAAAACGTTTTTGTTGAAGGCCCCTTTTCACAAAGTCTTTTGGGTTTTCTAAAATTTACCTAACTTGTATGCTTGCAAGAAGGGGTTATCATTTGAAACAACCCAAACTACTAACAATTTTGTTGCAGGGCCTTAGCTAGGGTTTTGTAGTTTTTTTGTGTGCCTTGTTTTCATAGATTAGCAAACACTTCAATTGGTGCACTAAAATTGAATCATTGTCTTTTGTGTCTTGAGCAATAGGCTCTTTTTGTTTAATCTTTAGAGGGCCTGTCTTCCCATGTGGTCATTAGGACTACTAGTGAGAAGAGAACGACCCAAGTGGTAGCGAGGAAAACCCACCTCTTCCGAACCACTATAATCAAATGTATTCATGGTGAAAACTATGAATAACGTGTGCTGATTAGTTCATACCGACACTATGTCTCCCCATAAACCCGTTTGATCAAATTTATTTGATCATTTGTAGGGCGTAACCCCTACCGGCTGGGAGCCTTCTGTATTTACAGAGCTGAAAGTGCCGCATGTATGGCCACACGAGCGGATGTCCTTACTAGCACCTTTTTGTTTTAGAAGCCCAAATCCTTCTAGTTGTTGAGGCAGGAGGTCAGACCTCTGGTAGCGGCCCACACACATACGGTTCTTAGTAGAGATACAAAGTTCGCCATGGGGAGTTTTCATGGGGACTGATGCTTGGTTGACCCGAGAAGTGAGTGCCAAGGGTGGAGCCAGTGAGGTCAAGCATCTAAGTATCCGCTCTGAATAGCGTAGCATCAGGGGTAAAACCCTATGTGGGATCAACAACTATTGTCTTGGCCAGCCCTAAGATTTGTGCTTGTCTTATGCTAAACACTCAAACATTCAAGACAAAACAACAAAACATTGTGTCTTTTGTGTCTTCAAGTGTATGCAAAACTTTTTACATCAAACAACACACTTTTGGAGTCTAAACAGTTTGCAAACATTGAGTCATCAACATTGTGTCCTCTTGTCACGAAAAACAATCAAACAGTCGGATTTGGTCACAACAAAACAACTTCACACATTGGAAAAATTGCACTAAGGTTACAGAAATGCGTCTGTGTCTGTTTTAACCGCGTCTACGTCATATAAGCGCGTCTGTGAAGGGCAGAATAGCGTCTGTGTCAAACAGAGAGGCGTCTGTGTCTGGTAATCGCATCTGTGAAGTATACAGAGGCGTCTGTGTCAGGAATTGAATACTTTAACAGTCTAGCAAACAAAAGAAAATTAGTTTCGGCATACTTGAGCTTCCTAGGTTGTCTCTTCAGGTTTCATCTAGCATTCAGCCTGTTCTAAGGTCTCATACAGTCCATCATTGCTTCACATCTCATTTTACATTCATACTTGTCTAAACTTGAGTCAAAAAGGTCACTTGCTTGTCCTCACTATACTCTTTCAACACACTACATAATACTACACTTTGCTAAGTGGTCCCTCATCAAGGTTTCTTACCTTTGGGTCTCATTTGGTCTTACTTAGAGTCAAGGTCAGCTTACCTCATCAAGAGAAACGATCCTCTCTTTGGAAGTCACACCTACTCTACTACTTACATACTTGGTCTTACACTTTGGACATTGCAAGTACACCTCAAGATTCATTTACACTCCATACAACTCTTGGTCTTCCATACTCTTGTCATTTTTCATCTAGTCTCTCACATATTGGTCAAACACCTAGTTCATGGTTGAAACCCGCCTTCAAAAATCTAGGAGAATAGCTAAAGAAGCTCAAGAATCCGTAAACATGAGTTCTTATGAGTATGACAATGATCTATTCTACAATCCTGAGCACACTACATTACCAAACATGAATGTTTATAGACATAATCCAAATGTGGAAAGCACAAACACTATAAACAACAATGCTACACACAATGACAATGTGGATAACTCTTCAATACTATCAGCAGACATAGAAGAATCCATAATGAATCCTCATTTCAATAGATTGGTTGAAGAGATAATGAGGAGAGATCGTCAATACTTTTTACACATGATGGCACAAAGTGGAGCTAAAATACCGCATGATTTTGACTTATCTCAATTTATAGAAAGTCGACCCTCACAACAAATTCAACCCAACATGGATCAAAGGAGACCAAATAGTGGAGGAAATAGGGGACTGAATGTGATGCCTGAGTCACCATCAGTTTTGCTTCAAAAGCCAGCAATCCCACATACACAAGCTCAAACATATGATACTTACACTCAAAGACCATCATGGAGGCCTTATGCTCAAACACATGCTCAAGGTATGGATCAATCAAAACAAGTCGATACTCAAGGACATCCTCAAAATTTTGACACAAGGAGACCTCATGTCAAAATTGGGGGCAACACAATGGAAAATGAAAGGCCTATTGAATATGGTATATATGCACAAAATAGATATGGGGTCCCTCAACAAGAAGTTATGCCAAGTGCTCCATACATGTCGCAACAATATAGACCTCCATATGGACATGTCTATGATCAGTATCATCCATACATGCAACAAGCTCCTCCTCAAATGGCCATTTCAAACATGGGGTATGCTACAAGAAATCAATCTCCTCCCAAGAATAATTTGGAGCAACAAATTAGGGATCTACAAAAGAAAATGGAGGACATGAGTACATCAAAACCTACATACACTATGAGAGATATATGTCCTTATCCCTTTGATAAGAGTATTCCAATGCCTCCGTTTCCTGCACACTTTGTGACACCAAAATTTGACAAATATAGAGGGAGAGGAGACCCCAAGGCACATATAAGACAATTCTTCACAGCTTGCATTGAGGTAGCGGCAGAAGAAACATACTTGATGAGGTTGTTCCCACAGAGCTTAGGCGATCAAGCTATGGAATGGTTTTCTCAATTACCTCCTGGTATTAAGTCATGGGGCGACTTGGCAGAGGCATTCATTCAGCATTTCTCTTACAACATTGAAACAGATGTCTCAGTTACTACCTTGTGCAACACCAAGCAAAAAGAGGGAGAATCTTTTGCATCATTCTTACAAAGATGGAGAAATCTAGCCAGCAGATGCTCTTGCGAAATCCCACAGAAACAAATGGTAGAAATATTCACACAAAATGTTAACAAGGCTATTGGATATGATCTCAGGAAAGCTTGTTTGTCTACATTCAAAGATGTTATTGAAAAGGGCCTAGCAACAGAAAAAGTCTTAATTGAACAAGGAGTTATCAAACTATTCAAAGAAAACAAAGAGGACTTTAAAGGAAAGGATAAACCAAAATTTTGGAACAAGAACAAGAACACAGTTAATGATGGTGTTGTTGATGCCAACACAGTGAGACCCAAGTTTTTTTTTTCTGGATCAAGTTCTACCAACAATCAAGTGAACAATCAAACAACTTCTAAACCTCGAAGGAAGTACACTCCATTGGGAGAACCACTTGAATCAGTATTCAAAAAGCTTGTGGCAAACAAAGTGATCACAGTTCCAGATTTTCCTCCATATGAACCAAAGGTCAAACCAAATTGGTGGAATGATGATGAGTATTGTGAGTTTCATAAGAGCAAGGGTCATAAGACAAGTAATTGCCATCGATTGAAGAACATTGTGCAAGATCTCATTGATAGAGGAGATATTGAGATTGAGGGACATTCATCTAACCAAGAACATGAGGTGTTTAAGGAACCATTCCCAAAACATGACAAAGGAAAAGGCAAAGTCACAGATGATCAAGCCAATTACACTAGAGCACCTTACAATTATGATTCTACTATCAATCACATCTCGATGGACAATCATATCTCTACTATTACTATCAAGAACAAAAATCCTGAGAATCCTTCTCAGAGACCCAAGATTGTCCTAAAGGGTGTTGGCTCTTTGTCTGAATCTACCTCTGAATGTCATGTTACAACTCGTGGAGGTAAAATCATGTTGCCAGGTGCCTCCACTAAGAATACCAATCCTTCATCAATCAAACCTGAGTACGACCTTGTAGAACAATTAGGGAAGACACCTGCGCTCATCTCCATTCTTGAGCTCTTACGTATATCCCCTGCACATAAAGCCATCCTTGACAAAATCTTGAGAGACACTACTGTCCCTACTGATCTGAACGTGGACCAGTTTCAAGCCATGGTGGGATACCTATCCGTTCCGCACTCCCTCACATTCACAGAAGCCGATGATGCCTCCATAAGTCAGCCACATAATGCACCTTTACACATTGAAGCCTTCATACATAAACATCGAATAAAGCGAGTCCTGATAGATGGAGGAGCAGGTCTAAATATTTGTACATTGAGCACCATCAGACAATTGGGATATTCTGACAAAGCTGTGAATTCTACAAACCAAATCACCATCAAGGCTTATGATGATGAAGAGCGTTCATCCAAGGGCACAGTTACCTTACCACTAAGAATCGGGCCAGTCACAAAGGATGTGGTTTGTCAAGTCCTAGATCTAGATCTCACATATAACATATTGCTAGGACGTCCTTGGATTCATGAAATGAGGGCAGTCCCATCAACATATCATCAATGCATTAAGTTTCCTCATAATGGAGTCGAGGTAACAGTCAATGGTGATCCAAATCCATTCATATATTGCAATAACTTGAGATCACATACTGAGACTATCATTCCCAGTAACCGTGAGGCTACTCTCTCTTTGGCATACATTGACCCTGAGTCATTAAAACCCTCGACATCTAAACAAGGTGAACTTAGAGGTAAGTTTCAAGACAAAGGCATGGGAGAATACACTTTGAATCAGACAATGTTTTTATGACAAGTCATGAGCTCTCCAAAAGAATATGGGAGGCCACATCCTAACAAGCAAATCTCCATCATGATACTCAGATGGGATCCTACCATCTTTCAAAGATGGGGCGAACTAGAAGAAGAAAATTTATATAAAATGCTCTATAGAGACATTGAAGAGGACACACAAGATCAAATTATTATACCCTGTGAGAACTATGGCAAAGGCTTCAAAATTCTGCAAAGATTTGGGTATGATGGAAAAAGCCCTCTCGGGTTACGCAAAGAAGGTGTCATGGAGCCCTTACAACCTGAGCTAACTACAAGAAGGGAACGCTCCAAGGGACTTGGTTTTCTGAATTCCAAGATTCACAATAAAAGAACAAAAGAGGCATGGCAAATCAAAGTGGCCGAAGTTCAACAAGAGGATTATTATTCCACAGATTCTAATAAGTGGGAATGGGGTTCAGACAAATCCTCAAGTGACTATGAGCTCACTGAGACATTCAGAGAGCCAGATGAACCTACAGAGGAGGAGGAATTTTACAAAAAGTTCAGAGTTGGTCAAGAACCAACCCATAAGGATCCCGCATAGTCTTCATTTCAAGGTCCTAGGTTGAAATCGCATAGGATGAGGACACCTTTCCCAGAAGGCGCTACTAGTGATGACAATTTGAATTCACTCACGATCGAAACTGATGAGGAGAGTGCCATCGATGACCTCAACGATTGCCTTGACATACCTGAATATAACCACATCTTCACTCTTTGTCCAGCAAACTCTAAAAATACTAATGACCTTCCCCTTGTTCACCCCCAACTCATTGACTGGAATCATGAAGGACCAGCACAATTTGATACATTTCAAAATGACGAAGCTATTGTCGACTATCTTGGCATTCGAGATGATCTTCCCCCTGGAGACCACAAAGCAGGATACACCATAGAACTCAACAACATGGCATACTTTGGTGAGGGTGTCGGGCCTTCTAGTCGCAAAAATGTGAAAATAAGAACAAAACAAGGGTCTTATGGCGAAAACCACACTATGGCGCTATCTGACTCCAAAAAAGTAAAAATAAAGGACGTATCTGAGGGTGAAAACCTCTCTGAGGCACCTGAAGATGGAAGGCTCGACATTCTCCCAGCGTCATATGAGGAAAAGTCATCCATGCTGATAGAGGAAACTATAAAGACAAACACTGGTACGGAAGAAGCTCCACACAACATATTCTTAGCTCAATCTTTGACAGAGTCCGAAAAGGCAAAATTCATAAGCTTCTTTAAGGAACGACAAATCAACTTTGCATGGTCATACGCTGATATGCCTGGATTGGATCTGGATTTGGTAATGCATCATTTGACAGTCAAACCGGGGGCAAAGCCAGTAAAGAAGAAATTAAGGAAAATGCACCCACAAGTGGCATTACTAGTCAAAGCAGAGCTGGAGAAATTATTGGATGTCGGATTCATACGCCCAATTGATTATCCCAAATGGATTTCCAATTTAGTACCTGTCAGCAAACCAGATCGCAGTATCCGAATATGTACAGACTTCAGAGATATCAACAAAGCTTGTCCGAAAGATGACTTCCCATTACCAAACATTGACTTGATCGTTGATCTCACAGCAGGTCATGAAATGCTATCTTTAATGGACGGATTTTTTGGATATAATCAAATCAGGATTGCGCCTGAAGATCAACATAAAACATCATTCACTTGTCCATGGGGAACCTTCTGTTGGAATGTCATGCCTTTTGGGCTGAAAAATGCAGGCGCTACTTATCAAAGAGTGATGACCACTATTTTTCATGATCTCATGCACATAACAGTGGAAGATTATGTTGATGATCTCTTGGGAAAATCAATAGACAGAGATACACACTTGGACATACTTTTAGTTGTCTTTGATCGGCTGGAAAAATACAAAGTAAGATTAAATCCAAAGAAATGTGTCTTTGGAGTAACCTCAGGGAAGCTCCTAGGATTCATTGTGTCTAAAAGAGGAATCGAGGCCGATCCAGCAAAAGTCAAGGCTATCTTGAACATGCCGCCACCGAGGAACATCAGTCAACTTTGATCTTTACAAGGGAGACTCCAATCCATACGAAGATTCATAGCGCAACTTGCAGATAAGTGTAATCCTTTCCAGCACCTGCTACACAAAAACATCAAGTTCAAATGGGATGAGAACTGTCAATAGGCATTTCAGGCGCTCAAAGATTATCTTTTGAACCCACCAGTTTTTGATGCCACTAATTCCAGATCAACCTTTGTTACTCTACATATCAGCTACTCCAACGACACTGGAGGCACTCTTAGCACAACAAATACCTGATGGCAAGGAAAAAGCAGTATACTATATCAGTCGCACACTGGTGGGATATGAGCTAAATTACACACCAATCGAGCGTGCCTGTCTCACTGTGGTCTTTGCTTCACTAAAATTACGTCATTATATGCTCACTCACAAGACTAAGTTGATTGCCAGAATTGATCCACTAAAATATCTTCTCAACAAAGCTACACTTACTGGGCGGCTGGCCAAGTGGGTAATGATTCTGAGTGAATTTGACATCGAGTACGTAGACAGAAAAGCAATAAAAGGACAAGCAATTGCAGATCAATTGGCAGATGCTCCCATGATAGATGATGTTCCTCTACAGTCAGAATTTCCAGATGAAGCAATTTTAACAATATCACATGTGAAGCCATGGCAACTATACTTTGATGGCTCATACACACAGCATGGAGCAGGAGCGGGTATACTCTTTATAACTCCTCAAGGCAATTCTATACCAAAATCATACCGCTTATCATTTCCTTGCACCAACAATATAGCAGAATATGAGGCATTAACAACTAGATTAAGAATTGCAGTTCAGTGGAAGATCCAGGAACTTTGTGTTTTTGGGGATTCTCAACTTGTCATCCGTCAAGCAACTGATGATTACCAAACAAAATATGAAAAGCTAATGCCTTACAAACAACTGGTAGATGATTTGAAACAACACTTCACAAAGATAGATTTTGAGCAGATACCAAGAGAACAGAATCGTGCTGCAGATGCCATGGCTACGATTGCTTCGCTCATTGATCTACCACAAAATGAGACCTGCTATGAGTTCCTGGTAGATAATCTCCTGATTCCTTCATATGAGATCACTCCTATAGAAATGATATGTGTTGTTGGTCCTGAATCCCAGTTATATGGTTCCATATTCACATACCTTCGCGACAATATCTTACCTCCTGATCTATCGAACAACCAACGCCGCACTTTCATTCGCCAATCCTCTCGATACGTCATTCTAGCTGATATCCTATACCGACGAGGTCTAGATGGAACCCTTCTTAGATGTTTAGAGAGTGACGAAGCTCAGATTGCGTTATGAGAAGTGCATGAAGGGATATGTGGTCTGCATACTAGTGGTCCTACCTTGGCCAAGAAACTCATCAGGACTGGATATTACTGGCCTACTATGGAAAAAGACTCATATCAGTTTGTCAAGAAGTGTAAGCAGTGTCAAATTCATGGAGACCTCATACACGCACCAGCACAAGAACTACAACCACTTGCATCTCCTTGGCCCTTTTGTCAGTGGGGACTTGATCTCATAGGCAAGATTCACCCTCCTTCTTCCAACGGTCATAAATTCATTATCACAGCCACAGAGTATTTCACAAAGTGGATTGAAGTCGTGCCTCTCACACAAGTTACTGGGAAACAAATCGCTACCTTCATTTTGAACTACATCATTTGCCGATATGGGATTCCTACTTCCATTATTACTGATAATGGGCGTCCCTTCAAAAATCAGAATGTTCATGAACTCTGTGACCGCTTCCATATCTCTCATCGTTTCTCCACACCATATTACCCCCAAGGTAATGGCCAAGCTGAGGCATCTAACAAAACAATTCTCAAAATCCTTAAAAAGACAGTCGACGACGCTAGCCGTAACTGGCATATCCAACTCAATCCTGCACTTTGGGCCTACCGTATAAGTGTCCGCACACCTACAGGAGCTACACCTTACTCACTTGTCTACGGCGCTGAAGCCATCTTGCCTATTGATGTCGAGTTACCTTCTCTACGGGTCTCCTTGAGAAACATAATCAACGATGAAGATTACAGGGTCTCTCGCTTACAAGAACTAGAACTGCTGGAGGAACGAAGACACACTGCTTTTAATCATCTCAAGGCTTACCAACAAAGAATGAGTCACAGCTACAATCACAAAGTTAAGCCTCGCACATTTGAAGTAGGTGACTTAGTCCTCAGAGAGAACCCCAAGAATCAGCAAGACAGAGATAAGAAGGGCAAGTTCGAACCAAATTGGCTTGGTCCTTACATCATCACAGCGGTATATGGATCTGGGGCATATCAGCTCTCAACTACAGAAGGTGAACCTTTGGAGGATCCTATCAACAGCATGCACCTTCGCAGGTTCTACACATAGCTCATCGGAATATCCTAATTCAAAAATACAAAAAAAATCAAAAAATTCAAAAATACAAAAAAAAAATTATAAAACAAAAAAATCGTTACTTGGTGAAAACCTGGCAAACAGGCGCCTTGTGACACAAAAAAAAAATTGAAAAAATCGAAAAAAGTAAAGAGAAATAATTTCATCCAACGGTGAAAACCACTTCGGTGGCGCCCTGGGCAAGTACCATGGTGAAAACTGGGTCACCAGCGCCATGCGTAGAGACTTTGCTCCTCCCTCCTTCAGGATTCTCTTTCATCCTTTCACTTTGCACACACTCACGACCAATTCATCCACAATAAACTTACCCAGTCCCATCATGGCTTGTTATTGATCTACCCCAAGATTGGTTAGCCATTCATAATAAACCTCCCTTTTCGCCTCCCTTTCCATCCATAATAAATCAGATCCTATCTGTGACTACGGCCAAATTCTACGTCTAGTAATGGGTGTGGAACTGAGAACATCACATGTTTCAAGGAGTACAGTTTCTTCCAGCTTCCTTCAAGTCTATTCGTGCACAGATCCGCAATAAAGCAACATTTGCATCACAGATCCGCAATAAAGCAACATTTGCATCGAAGATCCGCAATAAAGTTTCATCTTCTCCGCAATAAAGTATCAGTTTTATGGATTCAGTCAGTTTCAGATGAGAGACAGTAGCAACAATAAGCTTCAACAAAATCAAATCTTTCAACAGACTCAGACAACATATGGTTCAGTGCTATCTATCCTTTTTGTGAAAGTGACCATTGTGACCACAATCGAATAAGACTTATACAAGTGACATATTTGAACTTGCTTTGGATTTGTTTGTTTACACATCTCTTGATTTAAGATGAACATAAAAATTTCTTGGGTAGTATTGATAGGATTTGAACAATTCATAAATGGATTTCGACTTGAACATAGGCCAATATTCTTGAATAGAATTTGTGGGTATTGATTTTTATGATAGTGTTTGATTTTGGACAAGGATGGGACTAGGAGACTCTTTGATAGGTTGGATAGACACAATATGAGAAGATGGTATTTGATAGGAAGTCATGATTTTAGGAAACTCTAGTTCATGCTTAATATACTCAGATTTACAAGATCCTTACATGATGGTACTTGATCTTGGATGGGCATGTTGCTAGAATTTTTATTGTATGGTGTTATTTGTTGGATAGGAATGGCACCATGCGAGTTGTGGATATTCTTGGGAAAAGTAACATCATTGAATTTGTGTGATATATATTCTTCATTTTAATAGTCCTCAATAGAAATATAAAAAGAATTATTTGGCTTTTGGTGTGTTTGTAATGTGTATTAATATTTTGGATAGATGGATTGGAAGTTATATTGTAAGGAGGAAGATGAAGGATATACATAATGTGTGAAATATATGGAGTGCTCTCATGAACTTGGTCTTGGAAACATTGACTAGAAAGAAGGATGTCAAGTTAAGATTGGGTTTCCCTTGTCAACAGAGTCATAGGTTGAGTAATGAAAGCTCACAGAAAGTTTATCTATAATAATCTCATTATTAAATATATTTTAATTATTATATTCAACTTGATCTACAATACTATCATCATCGTCATTAATAAATTAATTTTTTATTTGATTTGGATAGCAAAATTTCTCTAATGAATTCATAGGATTAGGTCTTTCTTTAATGGTGATTTTGGTTTCACATTGGCTTCACTAATGTAATGTTGACTAGGATTTTGATATTGAATAATAAATCTCTCAAACCAAGGATCATTTGTGCAAAAGGTGGTAGATTGTTTATTAGAATCTTGACAATCTTTTGAAGGCTTAGTAATTGACTTTTGTGTGAGGATAAGGATTTGTTTTTTGCTAAATGATTTTGGATTTAGGCATAGATAGGTTTTGAGTGTCTTGTCATAGAATGGTGTTTCCCTTCTATTTTTGAAATTTGGATGGTAAGTAGAATATGGGTGGGAGGATAGAAAGTTAGTTACATTTTTTCTTAAAATAGTGTCATCTAAGGATTTAGGAACTCATCCTAATGTACAATATTACTAGAATCAAATATCAAGTTAAATGAGATCTTATTCTTCCTGATCAACTAAAATACCACCATCATGATCATTATGATCTTGTATTGGTTCAAGAAAATAATTTTATCTAAGGCAATCATGGTACTTGGTTTACCCTTGATTGTGATTTTAAGCTTTACTAAGGGAGGATATGGATCCATTTTTTATGCCTATTTATATATCTAATTAATAATTAATGTATATTAAATATTTGAATATATTATATAGTTAATTAATAATTAAAATTAAATATAATAAAAAGCATATATCTAAATATAATGTTTATAATTAGTATTATTAATCATTACTAATTGTCTATAGAATAAAATAATGTATTTTGACTCCTCACTCCTCCATAACTTGCATTATAAAACATTTGTCAATATAATTAGCCGATAGGCTATATTATGGATGGAGTTTGAGTTGTAAACATGTCTCGCACTAATATACCATCATTTTAGCTCTAATATACTATGTTTTTAACACCAATATATAGTTTTCATCGATCATTTGTTTGGGACCGTATGTAGTTAAAGAAACACTGTATCTTTTAATTGTTGGTAAACTATATAATATATTTCAATAAATGCAAGATCAAATAAATCTAATTCATTGACAGTTAATTAGAATACAATCATAAATGCTAAAAAAATGTCCACCTTTTCCACCACTCTATAATTATTGATGACTCTAACACCACCCAAAAGTATTCATATAATGCATCTGATTCGGCTTCATCATCTGATTCGGCTTCATCATCTGATTCGGCCTCATCATTTGAAACTTCATCCTGTTTATTGATAAGATAAAAGCACCCAGCAAGTTTAAAACGAGCAGTGAAAACACATAATAATGAATAGAAAACAACAGAAAGAATAATAGACACAACAATGAACTCGAGACACAAGATTAATGTTGTTCACCACTAAGTGGCTATGTCCACCAGAAAGCAGAGAGAATTCTTATTAACCAATATCTAATACTACACAGTACATCATGTATGGGCTGCATACAGCCATTTATATAAACATATCAAATATGAAATGAAGAGTCTTCTGGGGAAGACAAACAGCCATGTGACTGTTGGGCTTCATATTCCGAACACTATTATCATCATTTTAATATGACCGTCCAAGGTAGCAAAACATTGTGGACTGGAATGTACTACTATAAAATCTCAAACAAACTTTGTATTTGTAAAAGAGAGCGCAAATAGATTGTTGTGAATAATTTTAACTCACAAATTTAACATTTATTAATCAAAATAATATATTAGATATATAAATTGAATTGACTTTCTAACCTATTAATTTAGAAAGGTTTTTCTACCGGCATAATACTTACACCCCTTTTGTGCACATGCTAGTTAACTAAATTCAACATGCATTGTCATGGTTTTTGAAACACACGCAACTTTAGGTATTGAAAGTCACAGATCGCTGCTTTGAATACAAATAAGTAGATTTTGACAATGCAGAAATTGTCAAGCCAGAGATAACATAAGTCTGATTGTTCATGACCATTCGAATTTCAAAAGACTGGGGCTCTCATTATCATATGATAGGCGGCTTTGAACTCTGGTCTTTCCTTCCATCGTAACACGCGGAGCTCTCTTCTCTGTATAAGTAACTAAACTCCTACTTGAATACTCAATGTATCCATCTAGAAAGATACTAGAAAACATCAGCTTTGAGACATCTATATCAATGCATTTTTGTTAATGTTTGGGGTAATATTCTGTTTCATTATCAGAATGTAGAAAGTCGGGATTAATTTCAAACGTGGACGGTTCTTCACATCTTGATAATGGATCACATGACATGATTGAGATTGATAAAATAATATATTATATACTAATTGTAAATAATGAAAAATCGTGATCAATAGAAAAAATACAGAGTAAAATATATAAGCTTCCAAAGAAATGTTTAAATGCTGACAAGGGTTGTCGTAACACACACGGCTTCTCAAGCCGGTTTCATGTTTTCTTGCTTCATTCGATCCAGACGGTATAATGGCAACAGTTTCAGATCTTGCGCTTCTTGTAGCTAGACTGGCTACAACATAAGAGAGCTATTTAAGACATTTTTTAAAGACAATATTAGTATATTGTCTTAAATACTTGAATTATTATTTAATTATCTTAAATTAAAAAATAAAATGATTTTAATTTGTCTTAAATTAAAAATTAAGACAAAAGATACATGAATTTTCAAAAGAGGAATGGTGGGAAGTGAAAACATAAAATCAATCATCCCTAACCTACTTTTTTTACCACAAATTCTTAGAAACTGAGTCAAGCCCCTTACAAAATTTGTGATGGTTGCAATGGATCGGCCTGCAACATTTGGCTTCCAACGAACTCGATTAGAAGAGGTAGTTTTGTGGGAAAATATAAATTTGTAAAGGAAAAGATTGGTTTTTATTAGGATGATAGCTTGTGTATCAAATCTCTACATTTCTACTTTTCTTGAGCGGGATCTGAACGTGCCACTGGTTGTCTATTCAACAACCACTCCATTGTGGCCCTCGTCTTTTACTTCTCAACCATTCTTTCAAAAATTGAAGGAATAGGCAAGGAGCGACCCTTGCATGTCATGTGGCACCACCCATCAAAAATGTGAGGGATCCCGATGTCAATAAAATCTTGGGCATAGTTTAGAAATTTATTTATTTATATTATTTTCAGGCCCAAAATGTTAGAAAGTGCATATCTCAAAGGGGTGCATATATGTTAGAAATGGAATTGATTGGGAAAAGTTTCTCGGGGTTCCATATCGGTGACTAGTCTTAACTGTAGGCCAATACTTGCTCATACCCCCCATGGTCAATTATATGGCATTCAACCCAATTTGGGATTTCAAACACTGGGGCACCCCCTTCATTCACTCCATTAATTTAGGATCCCTCCATTCGGGGTTTAAAGATTTTTTTTGTTCATTAGCCATGAGCTGCAGTCAGATAAAATTGGCTTTTGAGCCCATATATATTTCTTTATGAAAGCAATATATGGCAATGAAATCTTGAGAAATCCTTGTTCTCATCTTACGCACTCTGGTTTCATATTTTTACAATATATGCAATACGATATTCTAGAAGTAGTGAGAGATAAGTTTTCATCTATAAGAGGTGGGTCCTTTTTGGCACTAATGTATTATAAAGTGCCAAAAGGTTACTACAGTCCTCACGTTTCCTTATCCAATGGCACCAATCAAAAGCTATTGATTTTTTAATTTAGGGTTGAACTGCAATGTTTAGGAACAATACTAAAAATTACTTTATCTGCATTTGACTGGTTGAGAATGAAAATCTTAAGATTAATCAAGTTATTTAAATGATGTCAATAAATTATATTTCACCTATTTTGTGTTTCCAGCTTTGGCTAGTTTGTCTCACGATACTCTTTACCCTTGCATGCAGTAGTAGATAATTACACCTCAATACAATTTCTTCATTTGGAAGTACAATACTGCTTAACTTTGTGCAGTCTATAGTAATTAAAGAGGGAAGAGGTGCCATAGCTGAAGAACCCTACTTTTAGGGTGTGTGGTGCCTATATGGTAAAGTTTCACCCAAAAAATTTCGGTCTACAATGAAGAGAGGTTAGATTAATTCATTCTACCTCATCCAAGTATTCACTGCATTTACAACCCTGCCTTTTCCTCTTTGTTGTGCTTCATATTCAGATTGAATGTACAATGCTTTATTAAATATGAAGATTGTTTTCCTTCTCATTAATGTGAGCGAGGCCTTTTGTAGTCAACCATGTATCATTGAGTTGTATCCCTCAGTTGCTGCGATTTTTTCTTCATGTGGATTCTTTGTTTAGTTTCATATGATTGTACTATCTAATTAGTTTTGATTGTATCATTTAGCCGTGTATTCATGAGATTCCTTATTATCTGCAACATTGGAGTTGGATAGTCCTAAACATATCATTGCTTGTTTAATATTGTATAGATGAAGAAGAAAATGTATAATATAAGCTAAATCACATTTAATTCTAAAAAATAGCCAACATTGTGTATTGGACTACTTTTCACTCTTTCAAGCTTCTTGAAAAGGATTATAACTAGTTCTTGCTGAACTTAATTTATGATAAGTTTGGATGCAATTGCAATCTTTATGGAATTAGAACTGCTCCTTGAATTTGCCATCCTTGAATGTCCTTTGGACTGTTAACTGTGATCTTCAATATGGTTGTAAGATTTTGTCTATCACTTTACCCTCTAAGTTGTAAGAGCATGGGGAAACCTTATGTATCTCTACCACTAATGTTAACAATGAACATCTAATTCATTTCTCCATGAGAACTTGATAACTGTAGAAAATTACTGTCTCTTATTTCATTCATGTTCTATAATTCATAAAGTTGTCTTTTACTCTGATTTTTCCTCTGTCAAGATCATTTGGTGCTCTACCCTTTGGTTGCAAGAAAGGAACCTTTGCGTGCTAACACTGTCTTGGCATCTCTTTGGGCTCATTATCTTTGAAAGCTCCTTTATGACCAAAACATATCATTCCATGTGGAACACTAACCTTAAACAAGTATAAACAAAATATTCTATGAAGGAACATAATATCCTTAGGGAGCCTGAAAGGACTAAAATATATTTCACTCAACCTTTGTACATGACCTCCTTATCCTTTCATCACTCTTGTTATTTCTTCATGGGTATTCACTCATGATAGTCCTTGACATACTGTAGACAATTGCTTCTGTATGATGGATGCCTCTTGAATATCTCGGGTTTGATCTCTTCATTAGTACTAGGTCTATTGTTTGGTTACTATAATTGTTTACTATAACAACGTCTGGGATCAGAAATCAAGTTTGAATTTAGTAAAACAATGTCTATGTTTACTATAACAACGTCTGGGATCAGAAATCAAGTCTGAATTTAGTAAAACTGCATCTGTGTTCACTACTGAGAAATTACACAAAAATTGTCAAGAACAAAAGGGCTTAACTTTTCAGATTCAAAGAGCTTCTAGAGCTGCTTCCAATAGGGCTTCATTTTTTAGACAACTTGTCTTCATCACACATAGTAAAAATCTCTTGAGTGTTCTACCCAAAAGAGTAAAGTTGTTCTAAAATGCGTCTAACTTTCATCCTCTCTGTCAACCCTTGAATTTAGTGTCACAACTTGTCGAGGAAAAATCACCTTGCAAGGTGCTCCATCTTAAACCACACCCTCTTCATCATTCATCAAGAATGTATATTACCTTGTAGACCAACTAGGGAAAACACCCGCACTCATCTTGATTCTTGAGCTATTACTCATATCCCCTTCACACAATTCTATTATTGACAAAACTTTGAGAGAGACTTTCGTACCCACTGATCTGAACATGGACTAGTTTCAAGACATGGTGGGGTGCCTTTCCATTCCACATTGCCTTACATTCACAGAAGTCGATGATGCATCCATAAGCCAGCCTCATAATCCACCTCTACATATTGAAGCCTTCCTCCATAAAAATTGAATAAAATGAGTCTTGATAGATGGAGGAATAGGTCTAAACATTTGTATATTGAACAATATTAAGAAACTGGGATATTCTAAAAAGGCTATGAATTCTACACATGCAATCACCATTAAGGCATATGATGATGAAGAGCACTCATCCAAGGGCATAGTCAACTTACCTCTTAGAGATGGGCCAGTTACAAAGGATGTGGTATGTCAAGTCCTTGATCTAGAGCTCACATACAACATAATTTTGGGACATCCGTGGATACATGAAATGAGAGTATTACCATCAACATATCATCAATGTATCAAATTTCCTTACAATGGAGTTGATGTAAAAAAAAAAGGTGATCCAAATCGGTTCATATGTTGGAATAACCTATGACCAGGATCAAAGATAATAATTCCAATTAATAGAGAACAAACTCCATCATCAACATATGTGAATCCAGAATCCTTGAAAGCTTCTACATCAAAGCAAGTAGAGCTCAAATTAAAATTCAACGTTAAAGACATGGGATGTGGTGAGTATATCTTCCATGTTGATCAACTCCCACTATCTCCTAAGGCATTTAATTGATAGGAGTATCCTACAAATAATTTAAAATATCAAGGAATTGGGTATGAACCACCCAGTATTGTGGCTACTAAGGTCTGAATGCAAATCTCCTCTAGTGGCACAAGCAACTCTTGATATCAATAGTCCTAAGAGTGGTGCCAACAAAGAATCTATTGAATATATCGCCATCCCTCTGGAGAACTCATACAACCTTACCATGTTATCCACTCATTCCATTTCCACTCCACTTATAGACTTGGATCAATAAGAATTACAAAATCCCTTACTTGTTGGGGATCAAAAGTCAAGCTTTGAAAAGAAAAATTTAAAAGTAAAAAATAAAGAGAATTCCTTCAGTCCAAATCAAAATCAAAGTCAAGGATAAAAATCCTATGAAGAAAAAAGAACAAGAGTTGATCTCCCCTAATATGGGCCAAGGTAGTTCACACATTAGTAATTCTACCTTAGTTCCTTCATCAAGGAACACAATTAATGGAGAAACACATCATTTAGTCAAGGTACGTCAAAGCTACAATCATAAGGTAAATTCTGGCACATTTGAGGTGGGTGACTTAGTTCTCAAATAAAATCATAAGAATCAACAAGATAGAGAGAAAAAGGGAAAGTTTGAACCAAATTGGATTGGTCCTTACGTCATCACAACATTCTATGGATCAGGTGCATATCAACTCTCAACACAAGATGGAGAACCTTTGGAGGACCCTATGAATAGAATGCACCTTCACAGGTTTTACACATAGTTTTTCAGAATATCCCATTGTCAAAAATACAAAAAAATACAAAAAAATATTAAAAAAATACCAAAAAATAATAAAAATAAAAAAGATTGTTACTTGGTGAAAACTTGTCAAACAGGCACCGTGTGACACAAAAAAAAATAAAAAATAAAAAAAGGTAAAGAGAAATAAATTCTTCCAACGATGAAAACCACTTCGATGATGCCCTGGGCAAATACCATTGTGAAAACCAGGTTATTGGTGCCATGCTTAGAGACATTGGTCCTCCCTCCTTCAGAATTCAATCTGATCCTTTTACCTTGCTCACACTCACATCCTACTACTCCCATCATGGTTGGTTATTGATCTACCTAAGATTGGTTCCCTTTCATACAACTTGCCCTTCCTTTCCATTCCTCTTCTTCCACAATAAATCGGATCCTATTTGTAACTAGGGAAAATCCTAAGTCTAGTGATGGGTGTGGAACCTTAAGCATCACATGTTTTGAGGAGCATCATATTTTTATCTTCCTTTTTCTGTTCATGCACAGTTCACAATAAAAGAGCATTTGCATCGCCAATCCACAATAAAATTCCATTATTCTCTGCAATAAAGTATAAATTTCATAGATTCAGTCAATTTTAGATGAGAAGCAATCAACACTAATAACTTGAGGATTACAGTTTATGTTGGTGTCAAGTCTTGGTTTTATTTTGATTTTATCTTGTATGGTGACATGTCTTTTAGCTTTTCAAGGATGCCTCTAACTAGAGATTCTATCTCTAGGATGTCTTTGACTAGAAAGGTGAAGATGGGGTATGTTCACCTATTTTGTTGTCTGTGGATTGTCTCTTAGTAATGCTATGTGTTGTCCAAGGATATGAGGGCACTATGAGTCTAGTGTGAATTGGAGCATTCCTTGTTTGTGATTGTTTGATCTCCATGCAAATGGGTACAATGAATTTCTAGGTCTAGCACATATCTGGATTGTCAAAACCTATTTGCCATAATTAAGCTCAATGATGATAATAGCACAAGAAGTTCTTTTCACTTCCATATCTTCTACCTTTCATCCCCTTTTTCCACTATCCCTTTTTGAGTCTGTGTAGCCTGCTATCATATGACTAAGTATAATGACACACCAAAAAGATCTTCTTATCATATAGTTTTATTCTGCATCATTACATGTTAGCACATAATACACATGCATTTAGAAATCATGATAGCATCACATCCTACATACACTATTGAATTGGGGTACTAAGGTGTTCTTGTGGTTTTATGGAATAGTGTTTTTTACAATATGTATGTACTAAGTATTTATGTTTTACTCATTTGAAATATATTTTTTAAATTAAAGCATGTATTTTGAGAGGATGCACATATCACTTGTAGCACAATTAGGTGACTCCCACAAGTAGTATGGTACTTGGCATGGACTATAACAAGAATCTTTCTTTCATTCTTCTTTATTTCTAGCTAAGATATTAGATGCTTCTTCTCCTATTATTATCATTAATATAATTATACGATTAGTCATAATTTTTCTCAAAATATAAATTAATAAAAATATTGATGGAACTATCTTGTTGAAAGAAAGTAAAATCATTTCTTTAACAAGAATACACATTCCTAATTGTACACGATCTATATGTTTTGTCACATAAAATTCAATAGTGAAAAGTGTGTCTTCTATTGGGTAAGCTTCTTACTAGAAAATTCTTACACTAGATATCATATAATTTTATTAAAAAAGTTATTCATTTATTTCTCAACCCTTCACTTTGTATAAAAGATGGAATAATCACTTAACCTTGTACAAGATAATCTACTATAGAGGAACAAATAGTTATTGTAAAAGATGGTGTACATACACTCCAATATTTTCACAATCAATCTATAACTTTACTATATGTTTACATAGGATTCCATCATTTATATATGATTGACAAACTTGGATTACTAGTTTAACATTGTTGAACACACTGTAAGACTAAGAGGGGTGGTGAAGCAATCTAGATCAATTCTTTTCAGATCTATACAACAATTAATCTGATACTACAATTGCAAAACATAAAACCATAAAGCACATTTAGCACATGAACATTAGATTCATGGAAAACTCTATAAGCGAAACAACATATTGAGAATCACACTCAAAATATAATAAAACCAATTAAAAGGATTTAGGCTCATTACCTAGGAACAATATGCACCTAAAGGACTTGAAATGCTAAGGCACGCAAACTTAGGGAAAAATGCAAAGAGAATTAGAAAATGCAAATTCATAGCTCTGAGAACCTAATTCTTTGCGAGTGCCATATCTAGAACTAAATTGAAAGGCCATCCATAAATTTCTAGGAACCATGTTGTTGAAGAGTAGATTCAATTCCAGCGCTAGGTGCGAGGTGTTGGAGTGAAAGATTGAGTTTTTCAGGTTTCATCGATAAATTGATATGCATATTATTCTTTCAGATAGGAGAGATAGGGAAACTCAAGCTAGTCTTCATTAGGATTGATTCTTCTAAAAACTTCATAAAATTGATAGTAGCAACATCTGCAACATTGCGTTATAGATTGGTGTGAAGCGGGCCAGTGGTCTGTACACAATGCAATCAGACCTTCGTGGAAGGAACAGTAAATTTCCTTGAAAAAAGACTAACCCAAAATTAATTTGGCTTCTGATAGGAGGAAAAACTAATGGGCATTCCCACCATATAAATATAGTCTATGGGCTAATAAAAATTTCATCAATATTTAAATGGGTAATGTGAAAAAAAGGAATTCATATGCAATATCTTATTAAAATTTTGAAGTTCAAATATTTTAATTCTAATTAAACAGGTAATGTTATTCTCTTAAGATTACATAGTTCTAATCAGAAATCATTCTACATTCTTCACAACAATAATATACACACATACATATTTGAAAAGAAGATATTTGTATTTGAAAAAAATACAAACGTTTTATTTTCTAATAAAACAAGTACATAGTTTATGAGTATATTGACATAAAAATAAGGGGATGGCTTTATGTTTCCTAACAAGTTATTTGAAACAAACTTAACAAAAACAAATTTACACAACTATAGACATCACTTAAACCATAATGTTAAAATTAAACTACACATCCATAAATACATAAAATTTAGTATTAAATGATGTATAATACAATATGTATGCAACTATGTGAGTGTGTGTTCATCTAGTTTCCATCATGCTAATTATTGCAAGGTGGGTAGGAAACTTCTACCACACCCAAGTTCTTTTCTTTGACATGTTCTTGCATCATTCCCACTAAGATTAAATGATCAATAGGTTAGTCCACAAAACTATAGTTGAAGAATATTTCATCATAATTTCCATTTTAATGCCATGCATTTAAAAATAACATCTAATGTAAAAATCATTTATCCATAATAAATGTGAGATTTTGCCAAGATCAAGAGCTCAATGAAAAGTACAAAATAGAGAGAGAAAATATTGATAGGATTAAGCTGTATTCTATCAAGATGAAAATACTGATCAGCTGGATCATCAAGCTACATATAATATAGATGAGCCTTAATATAAAGGCAAGGCTAGGAGACAAGAGAGCACACAATGATGTCATGTGGCTTAGTGAGATGCAAGGGTACGTAGGGGTAGGTAGGAGAAATAGTAAAATATTCCACATGAGGTGGATCACCCACTAAAGGTGGAATTATCACTCCACAATAAGTGGATATGATAAGTAGAAACAAGATCACACCATAAAAGGTGGAAATTCTCCTACATACACACTCCCAATGTAGAAAATCTCCCTAGGTGTCTCATATGCAAACTACTATGATATGCATGTACCTAAGTAAACTTAAGTAAAGTGTAATTATATCCAAGATGTATGTATGATTGCCCATCAAAATTCTGCGGCATGTGGAAAGGCTCATATGAAGAGGCCATAGACTGCGAAGATGCCATATGATGAGAAGCCCCTAAATCTAGAAGTCATATCCTTGAATCATGACTTGTAATAACACAAAGAGTTTTTCCCTTTCCTTTATCTGTCCCAAAGGAGTGATTCTTTCCTTTATCCATTTCCTTGGAAGAAGAAGCCAAAGTAGACATTCTAGAAGGTAAATTGATTTTGTTCTCCTCAAGAATATGTTTCAATTCATCAATATCATTCTTGTAACAATGTTGTTCATCATGTCCTGACTTCTTGCAATATGCACAAAAAATATTGTCCTTAGATTTCCTCTTAGGTGAGGATGTAGAATCACCTTGTTGTGGAGAGGAGGATTGTGCTCCATCTTGTTGTACTTTAGACCTAGGTTGCTTTTGATTCTTGTCTTTTCCTTGATTTCTTTGATTCCCTCTATTAGCCACCAATGCTTGCGACTTTGAAAATTTGAGAATCCCCATCTTGGTCAACTTAGATTGGTCAAGTATTAATATCTTCATGAATGCATCAAAGGGAGAAGTGTATGAGGAACTTTGAGCTAACCTCTATGTGTGAAAGCTAGATACAAAGGCTGCATACTCTGATGAAAAAAAATTCCAACAAGTTATAAATCAATTGAGAATCCTTCTTGTCAATACCACAATCCTTTAGATTTTCTCTTAGATCATTTTCTTTTGTGACATAATCTTGGATTGTATCAAAATCCTTGGCATCCAAAGTGGTGAGTTCACTATCAAGCTTGTAGCTCTTAATCTCACCAACTTGTCCATACAATTTATCATAAATATACCAAGCCTCTTTAATTGTTGTACACTTCACAATGTGAAGAATGAGGTCATCTAATACATACTTTCTAAGAGTTCCAAGTGCCATATATTTTTTAGTGAGCCATTCAACTTGAGCATTAGTATTAGCCTTAGGATCAGGTGGTGCTATTATTGTTCCATTTACATAATGAACGAGTCCTTTTTCCATTAGTTTAATCCAAGCCTTAATCTTCCATGAAGCATAATTATGAGGAGTTAAAAGTGGAAATTTAGGAGAACCCATAGCACTAAAATGAGAAAACACAAGATAAAGAGAGGCACAATCACACAAGACACCCCCTGAAATTACTTAATCAAGAACCCTACCCCCCCTCCCAAAAATGATGATTTGGCACTTTATACTTAGTGCATATACAATGGGCCACTTGGAAAATAAGACAAGGTGGACTTCTAATTTCAACTTTACAACTGCCTCAAATAGGCTATAAGAGACTTCAAAAAATACTGCAAGTGATCTAAACTAAGATCCAAAAAAAATACACATGCCAAATAGGCCAAAAATGACAAAATATTGAAAGTATAATTTATACTCAAAAAAACTGCAAACTAATGGGATATTATGAAAGTAGATGAAAAATTATGCACTTTAATAAAAATGGCACCTAAAATGAAGGTTGTATGACCCCAAATGAAGCCTCTGAAGTTGCAAAATTGGGGATTTCATAGGTACAGTCATCAAAATTTGAAAACTCTAAAAAATATATCCATTAAAATCAGAAACTTCCTCCACCACTATGAAGAGCACGAAATTCTAGCCCATTTCAAAATAAAATGCACCAAAAAATGAGCCAAAATGAGCAAGTTATAGCCATTTGAAGTTGAACTGCAAATGCAAGGGGTAGAATTTTTTTCCAAAATGTTGATGTAATGCTGACATCAAAATTTCAATGTGTTAAATTTGACAGCCGTCTTCCCGTCAAAATGGTCTCCGCACCCCTTGTCCAGGTTGCACAGATGATGATGTCAGCAATACAAAAGATGATGCATGGCTTGCTGATTGAGCTGTATGGAATTTGACGTGGCGTGCCTAGCTGAATAGGCGAAATTTTTTCCTTCACTAAATATGGCTGAGTTTATACTAAAAATTTATGCAAATGGTCTCTCGGACTCAATCGTGATGTCCAAATTGTTGTAGGACGCCCCCAAAAATGTAGATCCCCAAATCCAAAAATTGAAGCCTCCAAAATATCTCAAAAAGACTAATCAGTTAAGCCCTCTAGGCTCTGATACCATGTGAGATTTTTTGAAGATCAAGAGATCAATGAAAAGTATAAAATATTGATAGGAATAAAATCTATCAAGATGAAAATACTGAAGAACTAGATCATCAAGCTACATACAATATAGATGAGCCTTCTTATAGAGGCAAGGCTAGGAGACAGGAGAGCACACAATGATGACATGTGGCTCAATGAGATGCAAGGATAGGTAGGATAAACAGTAAAATATTTCACATGAGGTGGATCACCCACCGAAGGTGGAATTATCACTCCACAATAAGTGGATATGATAATTAAAAACAAGATCACACCATAAAAGGTGGAAATTCTCCTACGTACACACTCCCAATGTAGCACATCTCCCTACGTGTCTCATATAAAAACTACTATGATATGCATGTACCTAAGTAAACTTAAGTAAAGTGTAATTATATCCAAATGAATAAATAATTACACCAACAATAAAAAAATCATAAGACATTTATCCATAGTCTCAACCACTTTATTGTATTAATAATGCACTGAGCAAAAAGAATAAATGTGACGTCCTTCCCCACTAGGAAGATACATCATCCAAAACTTATTATAAAAATACTAAAACAATAAATATAGTAGACCAATGCAAATGTCAAAGTATCACACTAAGGAAAACAAAGTACCATAATTTAAGTTCTCAAATGAGGATAAGAACAATATATATCCTCTATATTCTCCCATGTGTCACTATCCACAAATACTTTATCCCATTAGACCATATATTGAATAATAATCTATTACACAACTTAACATCATTCCAATCTAGAATTTGAATGGGCTCTGCCAGCACCACTCTTGGATACCAAATCTATAAAGCATGCCAATCAAGTATATGAGTAGCATCAAGATGATGTTTCTTAAGCATAGATGCATGAAATATATTATGGATATGATTAAAGATCATTATATTAGATAAAGTCTATATGTAGCTACAGTCATTACTTCTGACACATCAAATAGACCTACAAATCTAGGTGCTAGTTTGGCTAATTTTTCCAATGATATAGAAATCTTATGAGGTTTAACCCTCAAAAAGACTTTGTTTTGAAAGTCCTATTCTTACGTGCATAGCTCTTCTATTTTTTTTCTACCTTCTTTAACCACCCCTTGGTCAATCTCATTTCATCATGCATCTCCTAAGAATATTTGAACCAATTCCAATCTTGTATTCAACTAGATATCCAAAATGATATGTGTACAATACTTTCATCCATAAAGAGCTTTAAATGGTGTCATACCAAAGATGCATGATAGGAGTTATTATATGCAAAATCTTCCAATGGAAGATACTCCTCCAACCTAGACTATTAATCCATGAAATACATCCTAAGCAGGTCTTCGACTACTTGCTTCACTATCTTTGTTTGTCAATTTGTCTGTGGGTAGTATGTCAAACTAAAATTCAATATTGTCCCAAATATTTCATTCAATATTTTCCAAAATCTAGAAATTATATGAGTATCTCATTTTGATATGATCATCTCAAGTACTCAATTCAAATGCAATATCTCTCAGACAAACTTCTTAGCTAAAGTAAACAATCCATACACAAAAATCCTTTGGGTGAAGTACGCTACCTTGGTCAACTTATCCACAATTACCAAAATGACATCATGTTTATTCTTTGATATAGGCAACCCTTAAATAAAATCCATGCTAATAACTTGTCATTTATATTCAAGTATGTCATGTGACTATACAAACCTACTAGGTGTACATGCTTAGTCTTGGCTTGTTTGCAGTCCAATCATCAAGCTACAAATTCAATCTCATCCTTCTCAATTCTTGGCTAAAAATATACAGATCTCAATTTTCCTACCATCTTGGCTAGTCCTACGCACCTTGAATAAGGTGTGTTGTGGATCTCCTCTAACATCAACCTCCTCGAATCCCTAAGTTTAGAATGTACATTCTCCCTTGGTATATTAATAATCTATCTAACTAAAACAAATATCTATTAAATCGATGGTCCAAGGGGTTTTTCTCTACATCTTTCTCCATCATGGAATAATCTCTTTGAAGATTATGAACCACTTTCTCAAATTAGACCTTTTAGTAATAATGGCTGCTAGATGCCTTCTTCTACTAAGAGCATCTATTTCTCTATGTTTCATCTCCTTGTAGTAATCATGTTTGCACTCCAATCATCAAGCTACAAATTCAATCTCATCCCTCTCGAGTCTTGGCTAAAAATATAAAGATCTAAATTTTCCTACCATGGTGTGTTGTGGATCTCCTCTAACATCAACTTCCTCAAATTCCTAAGTTTAGAATGTACATTCTCCCTTGCTATCTTAATAATAAAATCTAACTAAAACAAATATCTATTAAATCGATGATCCAAGGGGTTTTTCTCTACATCTTTCTCCATCGTGGAATAATCTCTTTGAAGACTATGAACCACTTTCTCAAATTAGAGCTTGTAGTAATCATGGCTGCTAGATGCCTTCTTCTACTAAGAGAATCTATTTCTCTATGTTTCATCTCCTTAATGTATTCAATCCTAAATTTATATTCAGTAAGAAACTATATCCATCTATTTTTGTGAGCATTGAGATTGGGTTGAGTAAATATATATTTAAGGCCTAGGTCATCCATCTTCAATTCAAAAGGCTTACCCAAAATATAGTGCCTCCACATCTAAAGCACATGAACTATGGCTACTAACTCTAGGTCATGGGATGCATAGTTCACCTTATATTATTTCAACTTCCTAGACTAATAGGCAACAACCTGCCCATTCTACATTAGCACTCCTCCTACACCTTATCCTTATGTATTTTGTTATCACCATGAATTACCCATTTGGATTACGTACAATCAATATAGGATTTGAAATGAGCTTCTTCAAAAATTGGAAAGCTTGGTCACACTTCTCATTCCACTCAAACCTTTTCCCTTTCTGTGGAGTGAAGTGATTGGTGCTACAATTTTAGAAAATCCTTATACAAACTTCTTGTAGTATCTTGCAAGTCCCATGAAGCTCTAGATTTTAGTTACATTATATGGTGTAGGCAACCCCACGATTGCTTTTATTTTCTCTAGATCAACTACAATCTCTCCCATTGAAATCATAAGGTGTAGATAATTCACCTTGTCCTTGTAGAAAGTACACTTGAATAGCTTACCAAAGATCTTATTCTCCCTTAGGAATTGTAAAACTATCCTCAATCTCTTGATGCAATGTTCAATAGATTCATGAAATTTGTAGCATTATTTGACTCGAATGACACTAATGTGAAATCGTAGTAGCCATAATAAGTCCTAAAAGCTATCTTTTAAATATCCTCTTCCTTAATCCTCAATTTGTGGCAGCCATATCTAAGGGACCTATCTTAGATAATATTATAGATCCTCTCATCTGATCAAAGAGATCATTAATCCTTCATAGGGGATACCCATTCTTGACTTTTACTTTGTTCAACATCCCATAGTCAATACACAAGCACAAGGTCCCATTATTTTTCTTCACAAAAATGAGCAGTCCACTGCATGGAGATAGACTAGGTCTAATAATCCCTTGGTTCAAAAACTCCTGCAACTATGACTTCAATTCATACACCATAATGCATTTCACCCAATAAACCTCTCTTGTATGATGAGGGTGGATTTTATAAAAAATGATAATGTGGTTGCTTAAACCATTAGCACGACATTGTAGTGACGGCAATTGATTACTAGTAATGGTTCCCTAAAGAATCTATTTATAAAGATGTAGGATTGTTGATCAGTAATGGAGATCTAATAAGATATCAAGAATCAAGATCGAGTTGTTAAAGTGATTATGAGGTAAATGGTGGAGGATAATTAGGATTTTTAAATGATTTTGGGGGATAGTTATAAAATGGTTACGAAATGAGTGGAGAGGAATAAAATAATTTTTTAATTCTTTTATATTTATTTTTTGGTGCTTATGTGGGGACTTTTAGTCAATTTTATTTCTTGGATTTTTTGTGGATGGGACATTAAATAGGAATTGGGACTCCAAAATTTGTGTTAGGGCATAGGGAAAATGGATTAGAACTTAAGGAAAATTAGGAATAATTTGTATAATAGGATGAAGACATAACAATGAATTACTTACATTTAGGAAATAATCAATATTAAATTAATTGATAGTTATCTATTGTGATATTTATTGTGTAATATCTTTGAAAAACATCAATAATGCATGGAAATATCTTCAAGGTTGTTTCATTCTTATTATATCAACAGTTTGTTTTTAAAGTGACACACCCATAAAATTCTTGAAAACTAGTAATATCATGTAAATGTATTATCAAATGACTCAAGCACAAATATTTATGTCCATAGTAACAATACACTATATAAAATGACTATAGAAAACAGAAACGTACAAAATATTATTACTAATTATCCCTCATCCTCCATACATTTCATTAGAAAAACATATGTCAATATAATTAACTAAATTTAACATGCATTGTCAAGCCTTTAGAAATTCGCGTAACTTTAGGATATTGAAAATCAGAGATCAGTGCTTTGAATACAAATAAATAGATTTTGATGATGCACAAAATGTCAGGCCTGAGATAACAGAAATCTAATTGTTGATGACCATTCGAATTTTAAAAGACTCTGGCTCTCATAGGATAGTCGGGTCGTGGCTTCTTTGCTTCTACCATAGCACGTGGAGCTCTCTTCTCCGTATAAACAACTAAACTATTGATAAGTGTTTGTGGAGCTCTCTTCTTTGATTATGTTTGTGTGTGGACTAATATATTAATAAGTGTTGTCATCTTCGTATTGACACTGTGGTGTAGCCGCGTAGGCCGTTGCCAGTTGCAACTCTCACCACTTATTATCAATAAAACATTGCTGTCATTTCACCAGTAATGAGAGAACCGTTATTCACACGCAATACACTGTTCTGAGAGAATATTAAAAATAAATATATACTTTGATATTTTATTTTCTTTATATTTAAAAATTAGGTGTCATATATTTTCTTAAAGACTTGTTTCATAGCTAAGATATGAGATGCTTCTCCTCCTATTGTCATTATGATAGGTTAGGCCTATTACTATAATCATATGATTGTTTATAAAAATTTTAACATATAAATTAATAAAAATATTGGTAAAACTATTTTGTTGAAAGAACGTAAAGTTATTTGTTTAAATGGAATATACATTCTTAATTGTACATCTTTGTATATTTTTTGTCACATAAAATTCAATAATGATAATTGTGTCTTCTATTGGATAGGGTTCTTCGAAATTTCTTACACAAGATGTCATATAATTTTATTAAAAACTATTCATTTATTTCTCAACCCTTCACTTGTATAGAAGATGGAACAATCACTTAACCTTATACAAGATAATCTACTATAGAGGATCAAATATTTATTGTAAAAAATGGTGTACACGCACTCCAATATATTCGCAATCAATTTGTACCTTATACTAGATGTTTAGATAGGAGTTCCTCAATTATAAATTATTCGAAAAGGAAGGTTGCTAGTCTAACACATCTATGTGCAAGGAGCATCATTTGTATTTATTTTGGAGTTGAAAAGTGAATAATAATATTTACGCATTTTATGGGTACAAAAGAAACAATTGTTTATATGCATTTTATGGTTGCATAATGAAAATATAATGTATGTCCATTTTGTTGGTACAAAATAGATTACTAATGTTGGAATATTACCGATGCAAAATAGAACTATGTTCATGCATTTCTGAGCGTATAGTGAAATAGTTGTGTGTATGAATCTTCTTTGCACAAGAAAATGATCATTGTATGAATTTTGAGTGTATAACAAGATTTCCTTGCATGTGTTTGTCCAAGGTTATAAAACAGATTGAATTGGAGTACTAAGGTGTTCTTGTGGTTTTATGAAATAGTGTGTTTTACAATATGTACATATACTAAGTGTCTATGTTTTTCTTATTTGAAATGATTTTTTATTTTTTTTAAATTAAAGTGTGTATTTTGAGATGGAAGAGCTTTGGGAATCCTTTTATGGATGTCACTAGAAAATTGTGTTTTTTATGAAAACTTGAAAGTAAAATTGTAAATCATGATTGATACTTGATTTTTTGTTTTGTTAGTCTATGTATCTTAGGTAGGTCAAGAAAATAATGCCCTCATTTATGTGTATTTTTACTAGTTGAAACTCTTCTCATTCTTTTTAAGAACCAAAATAGTCAACTCAGTATTCTTTCATGTGTTAGGAAGTTGAGGAGTATTGTAAGCTTAGCCAAAATGTAACCATTACTTTTCAAGTTCACATGATTTAATTATGTTTGATGAATGTTTTAATGAATTTTTTAATTACTTATTTGTATTTTGAGACTAATTCAAACAAAGATCATCCAATGCTTTAGAAATTGTTTATCCTCCTTTTATGTATATATATCTAGTTATGAATCTAAAACAAATGTAGTAAGAAAAGTTTATTATGGTGAATATTTTCCAATCCATGCATGTTTGTTGTAAGTATGATTGTTGGTCATGTTCTCATCTCCGAGTCTCGTATGGTATATGTTTAGGATCTAGATGGTTGGGTGTTGCTAATATTTTTTGGGATGTATGCTGGGATCATGGTGGTGCATTTTGAATATTAGGTTAGGATCTCATTTTATCTCCTTTGGTTATGTCTTTATCATGTTGTAATCTTCATCTTTTTATAATGGTACTATTTTTTCATCACTATATATTGAAAATTGTGTATCCATGTATTTTTTAGGATGTAGGCATGATTTTTTAAATTTATTTGTAAAATTATATTTGAATCAAAATATACATTGAAAAGAGAAATTTCATGAAAATATTGCTTGAAATTTTACTAAAAAATAAACATAGTAAAATTGTAAGCTTTTTTATTAAAAAAAATGATCATTAGAAATATATTGGTGAACAATTTTTATATCCATATTTTTATAGTAAACAGATAAGAGAAAAAATGTTCTTTTGCAACCTTTTTCATATACCATAGTTGTGTTGATTTGAAATTTTAGGTTCTACCACTTTTGATATTATCCATTTTCTATTATGGATTTTTTGAACTTATTGGACATTCTTTTACATCCTCTTTATATTTCATATTAGAATTCTAAAAAATGTTAATATTTGAGCAATTTATTATCATTTCAATGTAAACTATAAAATATGATTACAAGGTCACAAAATGATGGTACAAAGGATTCCATTTCTTTTTCAAAAAATATTTAACACATTCTATTATTTTATATAAGATGGTATCATTTACATGTATCTTACAATGGTTTTCATTTTTTTTGGTTATAAATAAATTTTTTTATTTTTCATTAATATGTGGACAATATAGGTTGTTGTACAAATAGATCCTCTTGTATTTTAAGTTTTTCTATCACATTGAATATGTTTTAATGGTTTTTTATATGTTTATTAGTGATTGAAAAAATGAAATTGTTTTTTATATGTTGGTTAGTTTGCTACACAACTTTGCTAATTGATGCACAAGTGTGGTTATGGTTGATGTTTATGTTGTTGTGTAAGTAAAATAACCAAATGTTGGTATGAATGAGGTTATTTCCTATCTAGTTAATGGGGGGACCTAATCACATGTTAACTTAGGAGCATGTTAGCTATCCTTATATCCTAGGTGGCATGCTAGAAGTTTTCTTATAATGGGACCATGTCTCATTATTTATTGTTAGTAGCATATGTTATTTAAAAGTTTCTCTAGGACTTTTTTATTTTGTATTAAGCATTTAATGTTTGTATCAAGGGTAGTTGTCATGTACATGTGTGTGTGTGTGTGTGTGTGTGTGTGTGTGTGTGTGTGTGTGTGTGTGCATGTGTATATATATGTATTTATACACATATCTATGTGTGTATATACACATGTATATATACACATATCTATGTGTGTATATACACATGTATATATACACATATACATGTATGTATGTATGTATGTATAGACATGCACATACACATACACATACACATACACATACACATACACATACACATACACATACACATACACATACACATACACATACACATACACATACACATACACATACACATACACATACACATGCACATGCACATATACATATACACATATATACATACACATAACATGCACACACTTGATCATCTATAACGATATAGTCATGATATTAATTTATTTTTATATTAGTCTAATATATGATTTGTGATTTATTTGAATATTTTGGTCAACCTTTATGTGTCTAGTGTTTGTATCATTCCCGATTCATTAAAAATGTCTTAGAAAAGAATGTAATACTAGGAAAACATTAAACATTAAAATAGTTTTAATAAGAGTATCAAGTAGTTCTTGTATTAAAAAAAAAGGTGTATCATCCTCGAAAATAATCAATAATGTATTAAAATATCTTTGAAGTTGTTTCATTCATATAAAATCTATTAACCATTTTTAAAATGACACATCTATTAAACATTAGACTATAGACAACTAAAGAATGGAGTTGGGGGCTTGCTCTAGGATTGGTCCTCTAATTGTGTTTGGGATTGGTCCTTCAGTTGTGTTTGGAATGGTTCCTCTAGTAGGTCTCTCTGTCTCTCTTGATTGTGTTGTATGTGGGTGGGTGAGAGGTGAATTGTTCCTTTGAGGTTGGGTCTACAGGGATTCTAAATTGTTCCTCCAAATTCTATAGAGGGGGAACAGGGAGCTCTTGTTCCTCCAAATTCTATAGAGGGGGAATAGGGAGCTCGAGTTATTGAACCTACAAATTGAAGGTTATGTTGGGGGTGGGGGCATGTTATGTACAAAATCTGATTTCACATCATGGTATTGACACATCGATGGGCTCAGTGGGAGAGGTAAAATTACTCCTAGCAGAGCTCATTGCAACTCTAATTGGCTGGACATGGATCTATGTTCATATGGTGGGAGAGAGACAATTACTCCTAAACTCTGATTTATTTGTGTGGAGGAGGAATAGAGTGTGCAGTTGTAGCATGCGGAATGGCTAGGGTTACGTTTCCCCCCTTACTTCCTAGTTCATGAAAGCCGTGTCAATCCATGCAACGATGATCAGGTGGTCATCGGGATCCCGATCATTTGTCATTCAATTAGCTTGTTCCCGGATAGAGAGCTGAACCAATACCAATCCCAGGTCAAATCAGAGATAATTCAAAGATGTATTGACATGAGAGGGTCATACCCTACTATTATAAGGGGTTCTATTGGTAGCCCTTTATAATAGTAGGCAGATCTAATTTGATTTTTTCTCGGGCCTAGTCTATAGAGCCTATAGTTTAGATCCATGCGTAATGTATTGACCAATGGAATCCTTGCTCTAGCATAAATTCAGTTTCTAGAGATTAGCATCCAACATAGCATGGCAAGCGTACCCCTTGGTAACCTAGACTGGTGACTCATAGGGGGGCTAAGTGCCTAGATTTCCTCATGTTTCGACCAAGGTGTTCATGGGGATCCTTAGTCCATTGTGTTTGGTGTGATGCATTGAGGATGTGGCGATATATCACTTCAACCAAAAAGTAACCTACCACACTGACCTATAGTTACCAATCATTACACAAATGAGAAGGAACAGTTAGCCCCAATCAATCATCAGATAACGTTGAGACATGTTACATAGATAAGATCCTATATCCACCCACCCCCATACCCTCCCTTTCTATAGTTCTAGGGCAAGATACCCTCATGTTAATCTCTCCTCCTAATGTTCCGTGTAGGGTGTGTTGTCTAACTACAATCCCTAGTCCCCTGCATCACTTTCCACTCCATATAATTTTAGGTGAGCCCATAGAATTGTAGGGCTTGACTGCAGTTCATTACTAAAGCCCAACCAAATTGTAGGGGGCCCTCCTCCCCCCACCCCTTATTATAGTTATCCTATTATAGTTATATTTGATTACAATTTTGAATGGTGTCTACTAATTTCTAGATATGTGAACATGATGAAAAAATAGTACTTTTAAAATTCTTCTTTTAATTTAAAAAAATAAAATAAAATACATCTCTTATAAATTAAAAAATAGAATTTGTTGTCCTAAATATGCGGGTAGATGAAGAACATTATATGCAACGTAGTCATTATCTTCAATTCCACATCTGGAAAAAGACGCACCTCAATCACCTGGACGCTTAGCACAACGATCTAGCTCTAAAGGTAAAGTAAAATAATTCAATTCAAATATCTTTGCTACTTATATTGTAATTGGGTGGAATCACGAAGGAAAACCATTGCAAAATTTGTTGGAAGTGACTTAACTCTGAGAGGGGGGTGAATAAGAGTCAATTGGAAATTTGACTTAATTGGCTTAGTTTAAGATTCTTCCAAACTGTATCATTGACAATAAATCAATCTTATAAAATCATGTAAGCATGACCATTCAATATGGGCAAAGCGAATAATCATATAATGCTTAACTGAAACTGACTTTACATAAAGAGACAAACTTGAACTTCTAACACATTGCAACATAAACTTTGTAACTATGAACAACAACTTTGAACCTTAAACAGTGCATTTAATATGAAATGATTTAGACCAAGATAACAAATGAAATGCAGAAAATTAAGACAAGGCAAAAGCATTAGAGAAAACTAATGAAACATATTAGAAACATTAGACAGAAGACACAAAATTTTCATGAGTGGAAAACCCCCTTGGGGTAGAAAAACCACTCGGTAAAATATCCTTTTATTATCTCAAAGAGCACCACCTCTGTTACACTGAATTTAGAAGTATTAAACTTCAAGGAGCACTAACCCCCATATCTCATACTATGTCAAGAAATGTCAAGTTACAAACACTGATAAATTTATAATTGTACAATGATTTTGCAACTACAAACTTGTCAGTGACTGATCAAGTTTACTAAAGAGATATTCAATAATGCCAATTACAATTCTCTATAATCAAAATCAGAGAGTACATATTTCAATCTCTGTAAGACTTAAATCCCTGGAATACAATAGAGAGAGATAACACACTTTATCAAAAAAAATCAATTTATAAACCCTCTATATCTGTGAAAGATTTATGCTTTGTTTTGAAAGAAATTCTCTATCATGAAAAAAACTCTATCCAAAAAATATCTTTTAAATAGCCAATGTTGTCTGAAACAAAGTTTTCAACTGTAACCCTTCTTTCTTTCCGTAATGCAACCCTAGTCTTTCAAAATAAAACCTTTTTCATTTTTCATTTTGAAAATAAAATAAATAAAACCCTTTACATTTTTTGTTTCTAAAAAGAATTTCAAAATAAATCCTTTATTTTATTTGTTGTGGTTGCATTTTTAATAACTGAAACTCTTTTCCTTTTTATTTTATTTTAAAAAAGCCAGCTTTCAAAACAAACAAAAAACAAAATATGAGATACCAGATTCTTTCCTTTCATTTAGGAAATAGTATTATTTGTAGATATAAAAAAAACTAAGTATAGACAATTGAAAAATCTTTACAGAATCCAAACAAACTTAGCCACGAAAACAACCATTGAAATCTTCAAAAACCAGTAGTATGAAATAGTAAAAAATCATATCAAGAAACAAAAACACAAACTTCCTGTAACAACCAATAGGATCTTCATAGCGACATCCCTAATAGAAACTTGTTTGATCCTTAAGCTTCCCTAAATAATTTTTCAAATAATTTTGAAATTGCATAAACTTTTCAATTCCGGCTAGATATGATAAGAATAATATCTCAAGCACTTGCGGGGCTCAGGGCTTGCAATGAGAAATCAAAAACTTGATGAACAAAGTTTGCTATCATATATTAGATAAAATGCACTTCCAACAAAGACTAATGTATGGTGGAGCCCACAGTGGTTTGTACCTAGTTAATATTTTTAACTTAAAGCCTGACAAAACATACACCAACATCCCAAAGTCATTTTGAATCCGTAGCATTCATTATGCCATATCATAGGATCCATGGAAGGTATCTTTATGTTTGCATTAAGGCCTAATTTAGAATGAATGTATAGACACAAAAGTGTGACCTTTTAAAATAAAAAATATTTGTTACCTTTTTAAAGATAATATCACTATAAAAGTGACTTTTGTATCCTTGCGGTCTATCATTATTCAAACCAAATGTGAATTTGAATAACATAAGAAAAAATATACTCAGTTCTACTACATTATGAATATCTACAAATGATAAACATCTGTAACAAAAGTAACCAATTTGGATGCCAAACGGTATAACAAAACCCAATATAAATGCTCTCTTTTTGTCATCAAGAAAACTAAGGGGCAACAAACTCCCCCTTTGTCCTTGATGGCAAAAATCATGCCATCATTGACTTGTATGTCAAAATCACCACTGAGATATATCAGAATATCAAAGGACTAGAAATAGACAATCCAAGTGTTTGTATATGAATAATGAGAATCTGCTGAAAAGAATATAACAAACATTGTGAAGTCATAAAATAAAATCCACCTGTCCATAGTACCACAAAATATACCAAAATGCCACTATAACAAAGTATGCCATTGTAACCAAGTATGCCACTGTACCAGAATAGATCACCAATACCAAAAATGTAGCAAGTCAAACCACTCAGATACTCAGAAATTAAGAGATGCGATATGTCAATGATGTAGAATTCTTCTTCCCCTTTTTGTCTCAGAGACAACAGGCAAAGTAGCTGAGTGCTGCTGGTGGAGAGCAAAGCTCCCCCTAAATAAATATATTTTCAAACAATAGAAGATTGAGAGAGGACTCCCAATCTGGTTTTAAAGCGTTCAAATGCTTCTTTAGATAATACCTTAGTAAAAATATCTGCTACCTGGGAATGCGTAGAAATGTAAAGCATTTCAACCTCATTATCTTGAACCCTTTCTCGTAGAAAATGATATTTAATATCAATGTGTTTGGTATGAGAGTGCATAATTGGATTTTTGGCAATATTAATGGCACTAGTGTTGTCACACAAAATAGTAAGTGGTTTTGAAACAGTAACACCCCTATCACTTAACTAATAAAAAATCCAAATAAGTTGTCGTATTGCTGCTATATATTCAGATTCAGCCATTGAAAAAGTGACACAATCATGTTTCTTACCATGCCATGCAACCAACCTATCACCCAAGAAAAATGCAACACCACTAGTACTTCTCCTTTGATAAAGACGACCAGACCAGTCAGTATTAGTGTAACCAAGCAAAGTAAAGTCTTCACTTCTAGGATAACACAGACCATAATCAATTGTACCTTGAATATACTTAAAGATTCTCCTAACAACATTTAAATGTGCTTGTTAGGATTAGATTGAAATCATGAAACTAAACAAACTACTTGCATTAAATCTGGCCTAGAAGCATTTTAATACAATAAGCTGCCAATCATTGATCTATATTCAGATTGATTTACCTTGGGAGAATCATATATCTTTGTTAATTTACAACATGTCATCATTGGTGTACTAACAGGTTTACAATCTTCTATGTTAACTTTTTAAGCATCCCCTAGGCGTATTTAACCCATGACAGAAATATTCCTTGCTTAAGCTGCATTACTTGCAAACCAAGAAAGAAAGTTAATTCTCCAAGCATTGACATTTGAAATTCAAATGCCATAATCATTGAAAACATTTTAGATAATGAATCATTATTGCATCCAAAAATGATATCATCCACGTATACTTCAACAACCAATATTTCATCTCCTTCAACCTTGACATACAAGTTGTTGTCCACTTTACCTCTAATGAAGCCATTAGATGTAAGGTGGGCATCCAACCTGGAATACCAAGCTCAAGGAGCTTGTTTAAGGCCATAAAGAGCCTTTTTCAATCTGTAAACATAATTAGGCTTATCTGCAGAAAAAAAACCTTCAGGTTGTGCCATATACACTTCTTTCTCAAGATAGCCATTCAAAAACGCAGTTTTAACATCCATCTAGTATACTTTAAATTTTTTTTAAAAGAGTATGCAAGAAATTCTAATAGACTCAAGTCTAGCTACAGGTGCAAAAGTTTCACCAAAATCTACACCTTCTTGTTGTACATAACCCTTGCAAACAAATTGTGCTTTGTTTCTGACAACTATACCAGATTCATCAAGTTTATTCCCGAATATCCATTTTCCTCCTATCACATTTTTACCATCTTCTCTAGGTACTAATTCCCATGTCTGATTTTTCTCTATTGAATTAATTTCCTCTTTCGTAGCATCTAACTAGCAGTTATCATTCAAAGCATCAGAAACAATTTTCGGTTCAAAATTCGTTACCAGAGAATAATGCTCTACCATTTGAGCTTGTTCATCAGTTTTTGCTCTTCTTCTAGTTAAGATCCCTGCATATTTGTCACCAATAATCTGACTTTGAGGATGTCTTTTAGTAATGACTCTGGAGGGTGCATGTAGAGGAATTTATGTTTTCGGACTTGATGCATTTTCCTCATTTGTTATTTCTACTTCAACAAGATTAGGAGCTCGATCAAGTCTTATTGGAGTATCCTCCTCAACATCCTGTATATCATCACTAAGAAGCAATTGCTCATCAAATCTCACATTAACTGTTTCAACAATTTTATTTAGCCTATTATTGAAACATTTATAGGCTTTGCTATGAGTGGAATATCCAAGAAAGATACCCTCATCAATTTTAGTATCAAAGCTTCCTAGATTCTCTTCATCTCTCTTAATATAACATTTGCAACCAAAATTTTTGAAGTATTTAATAGAAGCAGCCTTACCATACTAGAGTTCATATGGAGTAAAAGTGGAATTTACCCTGATTTGCAAACGGTTTAGAATGTAAACAGTTGTATGAACAACTTCTTTCCAATATCTGTCTGGCAGATTTGCCTTATTGAGCATTGTGAGAGACATTTCTTTAACAGTCATGTTCTTTCTTTCAACCACCCCATTTTGTTGACATGTCTGAGAAGCAGCATATTGCCTCTTTATGCCATTTTTTCTGCAACAATCTATAAACTCTTGTGATGTAAATTCAGCACCTTTGTTAGATCTTAAACACTTAAGCTTTAAATCAGATTCTCTTTCTACCATTTTTTTGAAAATTTTTGAATCTATCAAATGCTTTTGATTTATGCTTAAGAAAAGTAACCCAAACCATTCTTGTATAATCATCAACAAAAAACATAAAGTAGCTTAGATTTAAAGGATACTTTTATTTTTTTACCTTTTGGAAACTCCTTACACACAGAGTTTGATGGTTTACTCAACATAGGTAAACCTCTAACATTTTGGTTCTTTCTGATTCGAACCAGATTCTCAAAGTTCACATGTCCCAAGCACTTGTGCCATAACCAATTTTCCTCTACTTGACTCATAAGACACGTGCGTTCATTGTTTTCATAGTTAGTGGAGTCAAGAAAGTTGTAAACATTGCCAATTGTTCTCAAACAATCAACAATAATTTTACCAGATTTATTTTTGATAGCACAACCTTGAGAACCAAAGGATACACTATAACCACTATCACAAATTTGACTAACACTTAACAAGTTGTGTTTTAATCCTTCTACGAAATAAACATCATGGATTGGAGTGTAATCATTCAACAGTAATACCTTTACCTCTTACATTAGCTCCTGAACTGTCACCAAATCTTACAAAACCTCCATCAAATTCTTCCAAATGAAGAAACTTACTTTTGTCTCTTGTCATATGGTGTGAACATCCACTGTCCAACACCCATAATGATTTCTTATTTGATTGAAATTCAGTTTGCACTAACATTGATTTCTCTTTGCTAGGTACAAACTTAGTTTTCCACACCTTATCAACATTTATCTTTGATTTGCACTGAGTAGAGGTATTTGCAAAGGTGTTACATTTGACACACTTCACAGTGTTTGGAAAGCCACAGGCTTGTTTCTGTCCAAACATAGGGGTTCTATGTAGCAAAAATCTTCAAGCATTAACCTTATGGCCAAACTTATTGCAATAAAAGCAATAGCCATGAAAGAGCCCGAATTTAAATGGTCTCAGTATGCGGTAAGCTTGAAATTGTTTTTTGTTTGCAATCTTAGTGGTATATTTTGATGATTCAGCCTTTTCAAATTCTACACCACTCAAGTTCTTGTGTTGTTTTGGCTTGCTCAAAATATCATTTAAATGCATTGTACTTTCATACTTTTCTAACTAGCAATGCTTCAATAGCATCTGAGAGTTCAGATTCACTATCAGGTTCTTCTTTTTTTTCTACTTTGAAAGCAGTCTGTTTAGAAGTGGAAGGATTGATACCAGTCCTCATTTCATAGGCTGTAAGTATGCTTTGTAGGTTATCAAGAGACATAGTAGAAAAACTCTTCTTCTCTTCTAAGGTTGAAACGTTAGTTTCAAATTTGGGCAAAAAATTTTGAATGACCTTTCTTACAACATCTTTTTCATCAATAGTTTCACCAAGACCTCTTCTAGAATTCACAACTTCATCAATTTTGAGAAAGTAACTTGCAACATTCTCATCTTCTTTCACTCTCAAAGACTCAAACTGATTCTTTAACTTTTGCATCTCCTTGATAAAAAGTTTCAAGTTTGTTACATATCTCATGGGCAAATGAACAATGTATAACCTTAACAAAGACATCCTTTGTAAGACCACACAAGATAGCATGCTTAGCTCTGGCATTTAATTCATATCGTGCCTTTACATTAGGATATGTGGGAATAGTAGTAGGAACAACATAATTTATGGTCACAGTGTTCCATACATTAAGATCAACAGTAACCAGGTAACTTTCCATCCTAATCTTCCAGAACGCATAATCTGTGCCATCAAAAAGAGGTTCTCTAGAAAGTGAACCACCTTCTTGTGAATGAGACATTATAAAACTTCTAATTGACCAGGAACAATCTCTAGGATAGACCTATATGGAGGGACACTATGCTATGATACCACTTGTTGGAAGTGACTGGACTCTGAGAGAGGTGGGGGGGCTGAATCAGAGTCAATAGGAAATTTGACTTAGTTGGCTTAATCTAAGATTCTTTTAAACTAGATCTTTGACAATAAATCAATCTTATAAAATCATGTAAGCATGACCATTCAATATGAGCAAATTGAATAATCATATAATGCTTAACTGAAATTAAATTTACATAAAGAGACAAATTTAAACTTCTCACACATTGCAACATAAACTTTGTAACTATGAACAACATCTTTGAACCTTAAATATTGCATTTAACATGAAATGATTTAGACCAAGATAACAAGTGAAATGCAAAAAATTAAGACATGGCAAAAGCATTAGAGAAATCTAATGAAACAGATCAAAAACATTAGACACAAGACACAAATTTTTCATGAGTGGAAAAGCCTCTTGGGGTAGAAAAACCACTTGGTAAAATATCCTTTTATTATCTCAAAGAGCACCACCTCTGTTACACTGAATTTAGAAGTATCAAACTTCAAGGAGCACCAAACCCCATATCTCATACTATTTCAAGAAATGTCAAGTTACAAACACTGATAAGTTTATAATTACACAATGATTTTGCATCTACAAACTTGTTAGTGATTGAACAAGTTTACTAAAGAGATATTTAATAATAACAATTACAAGTCTCTGTAATCAAATTCAAAGAGTACAAATTTCAATCTTTGTAAGACCTCAATCCCTGGAATACAACAGAGAGAGATAACACACACTTTATAAAAAAAAATCAATTTATAAACACTTTGTATCCGTAAAATATTTATGCTCTATTTTGAATCAAGTTCTTTATCTTTGAAAAAACTCTATCCAAAAAATATCTTTCAAATAGCCAGTGTTGTCTATAACAAAGTCTTCAACTGTAACCCTCGAATAGGGTTACCAAACCCTAACTAGGGTTTGCTAGACAACCAAAAAACCATCTTTCAGTTTGCAAAAAATTGAAAATGAAAAATATAATATCTTTTTCCCAAATGAACAAAACCCTTTATGTCCTTCGGTTTCTAGTTTCTAGAAAATAAAACAGTTTCCTTCTCTTTTATTCTTTTCTGGAAAAAAAAAGTTTTGATAATGAAAACCCTTCTTCCTTTTTCAAATTCAACCCCAGTCTTTCAAAATAAAACCTTTTCATTTTTTGTTTTGAAAAGAAAATAAATAAAACCCTTTAAATTTTCTATTTCTAAAAAGAATTGCAAAATAAAAATTTCTCTTATTTGCTACGGTTGCATTTTTAATAAATGAACTTTTCCTTTTTTCTTTTTAAATGCCAGCTTTCAAAACAAAAAAAACAAAATACGAGATACCAGATTCTTTCCTTTCATTTGGGAAATGATATTAACTATAGATATAAAAAAAAAAACTAAGTATAATCAGTTTAAAAATCTTTACAAAATCCAAATGAACTTACCCACGAAAACCACCAATGAAATCTTCAAAAACTAGTAGTATGATATAATAAAAACTCATGTCAACAAACCAAAACTGAAACTTCCTGTAACGGCCAATAGGATCTCCATAGCGGCAGCCCTAAACTAGGGTTTTCAAAATAACTTCAAGTGATAGAAACTTGTTTGATCATTAAGCTGCCCTAAACAATTTTTTGAATACTTTTGCAAACTACATATAGTTTTCAATTCCGGCTAGATATGATAAGAATAATTTCTCAAGCACTTACATGGCTCAAGGCTTGCAATGACCAACATCCCAAAGTTATTTGACATATGTAGCATTCATTATGCCATATCATATAGTACACGTAAGGTATCTTTATGTTTGCATTAAGGCCCGATTTAGAATGAATGTATAGCAACAAAAGTGTGACCTTTTAAAATAAAAAATATTTGTTACCTTTTTTAAGATAATATCACTATAAAAGTGACTTTTGTATCCTTGCAGTCTATCATTATTCAAACCAAATGTGGAAAATATATACTTAGTGCCACTGCATTATTTATATCTGTAAATGATAAACATTTGTAACAAAAGTTTCCAATCTAGATGCCAAATGGTATAACCAAACCTAGTATAACTGCCCTCTTTTTGTCATCAAGGACAACTAAGGGGCAACAATAATTAGGTGAAATCACAAAGGAAAAACATTGCAGAATCATGGGCAATACCACTTTGGCCTCTAAGAGTGCAAAGTTTTAATCAATGCAAATCGAGGCCTAATGAAATGGCATGAATGCATTTGGATGCTTAGTAGCTTTTGAAATTCCTTAAATGAACAACTTTGGGTTGAATTTGTCCAAGTTGTCTCCCCATAAAGATGGGTCAAGGTGCATTGTAAGGATTGGAATATCAAGTTCAATACATGCAAGAATTGAGAACCTGCCAAGATTTACTAGCTTATCCATTTGTCAAACCAGTGCTATCACAAAGTGGTTAAAGTCTCAAGGATTCTTTGAAAATTATCCCCATTTGCAATAGTAAGGGTACACTATGATATATATTAATCTACAAATCAAAGTTTACCTTAATAGCTTTCTAAGGAATGCAACCAATTTGTGGGAACCATAGACTGACTTTAAATCCTCCTCTACCATCTAGCCTAGCATTTCAAATAGGGTAAATAGAATATTATGAAATTTAAACATGTTATAGTCCAATTAGGGAAACAAATGAAATCTGAGTAGGGTTAATGGTATTTATTCTTACAATCATTAGGTCATTCCTGGTGTTTGCATTAAGAAAATATTTTTTTCCATGCACTTCTAAGACCTCCTTACATGTGTGTTCTTGCCAGTCCCGATGTATTCCAAACAAAGATTGTTATAGTTTCTTGTCTAGCTATATAGAAAGTTCTGCATTCAACAATTATTTCATCTGCTATCATGTGAATGTTCTTCTACACTTTTTCTCCTTGCTCCTTGTTGGTATTCATCATTAGTCCAATTATTGTTGCATGTTCTCTTTTTAGGAAGAAACATGTTTGAGTTGGATGCAACCTATTGGTTTTAGTTTTGTAATATTTTCTATTAAGCATCAATATTAACCATTTTGTGATTTCTTTTATTTTAATATGTGTCGAGTCTTTAGTGACTTTAATGAGACAAGAGCTCACTTGGCAATTCCTTCTTTACATATTCTAGAAACTTGTCTCTTATACTTCATAGACTTGACAACATGGCATTTCATTCATTTTTTTGTAAGTGATAAAGGGGAGTGTTTGACTTGCCTCTTTGCAATACTTCAATAGTAATTACATGCTCAAGTCAATTACAAGTAAACTTGATATCCAATCTATTCAATAGCACCCTGTAATCGCCATTACCTTGCATGTCCTTCCCTGTTAACATCATGGGAAATTGTTGATGCGGTTGATCAAACCTATTCATATAGTCTTTATTTTCTTCTCCATTCTATTCAATGTGTAAAAAGTAGAATAGTGCTATCTATTCTATAAAAATTAGAGCAGTGTTACAAAATTCTGGTAGAACTTTAATTAAACATTTATCAAACTTTTCAACCATTCTCATTAGTAACATCTAAAGTATTTCAGAAGCTTTTGGAAGGATCAAATATATAGTCATAAAACTCAAGAAATAAAAAATATCTAGTGCATAAGTAGAATCCATACTTTCTTTTTCGATGATCATAATCGTAAAACTTACCATATATATTTATATATGGTATGTTCTAAAAAATATCATTACTCTACAAATTTTGCAAATATGAACTTTTAATCATATATTCATATTCTACTCTTTCAATCTCCTTTGATGAATTTATCCATAGGCCAGAAAGTTTGCAGATTTCCAATAACGTAAAACTTCTCATCTCTGTTGACTGCTCATGGGATGTAGGAGTCTAAACTTCTTAGGATTTTAGTCAGCCTACCTTCAATTACTAGCTACTTAGATTTTTTTGCTGGTCATTCTTTAGAGTCTTGCTTTTAGTTTAATGAGATGTTGGCTTCCCTTTCTTTTATATCTTTGTAGCATAGGCTCCAAAAATGTTAGAATGTATGAAACCATTGGTGATTTACTAAAATCAGCATATTTATAAAAAAATGTCAATTTGATCTCGAAAAAGTTCATCATTGTCCAAATAATTTTTTGAAAGGTCATCTGACAATATGACCTAGACAAAAGTAAAACTTGAAGTAATGAATCCCTCAACTATTTTAGGTACAAATCCATGAAGAAGACTTGGCATGCCACTCTTCCAATATGAAACAATTATAACACTTCAAATAAGTAATAAAGATCGTTGCTAGCTTACTTCCATGATTGCAAAGATTTTAATGTAAATTTCATCACCAATTGTATCTAGTCACTGCAACCTTGTACATTGATAAGTTCGGAGGGCTAATAATTCACTTTAAAATGAAAAAGAAAGTTGTAATACTCATGGTAATTGTCACGATCTGTAAGACCTTGTCCTATTTTTAATATGTAAATAAAAGAGTTCCTTTCCATAAGAAACACTTCTCTAGAATATCAAGCTTTGAGCATTTTCATTCTACTAATACCATACTTGGTAGATCTAAGCGCAACAAGATGGTTCTTTGTTTAATGATATCGATGTGATGACTCTTACCAATATGAAATGAGTGGAAGGCCTTTGCAAATTCCTTAACAAGTATGTAGTGATACAATTGATTTCCATAAGTCCAATGTTGCTCTTGGTACTTTCTTGATGTCATTTCCTATAAGAAATCAGCTACTCCTTTTCTGTCATGGTATGAAACCCATAGAATTGAAAAAATCAAACACATATTCTCGATGTCCTTGATACACAATCTCACCTCTAGACAAGATTTGTCATCAAATAGATCATATGTTTCATGACCAGGCTGCAAAAGAGAAATCAATATTTTCCCATCAAGAACATAAACAATTTGGTGCAAACACTTAATAATTTGGTATGTTGTAGCATTGTCCAACCTTATTGAAATTTCATCTATAAGCAAGGATTTGGAATGAGCAACTAGCATTTCCACTACTTCTGACAAGAGATTCCATCATGCATTTTATTTTGTGGGTTTTTTTTATAGATTTGTGTTGTGATGAAGTGGCAATCCAATTCCATTGATTACTATCAACGTGTAGTATCATAGATATCTATGATAATAAAAAAAGCTTCATTTAAATATTGTCAAGACATAAAATTTAATGCACCAATCTATACAAAAGAATAGTTAAAAAAATCACATAATCAAAGATTATTCATTTTAATATAATTATCAAAGTAAAAATTATTAATGAATGAGAACACTATATAAACTTTTGATCTAGCATTATAATGCTTTTTAGAGTATTAATGAACACTATCCATTCATGCCATAATATTTCATTTAACAACTACAAAAATCCCATGTCAAGCTCAAGAATCTGTTAACTATAAGCCCCAATATTTTTAGATCTACTTTTTTTATGTTGTTAATAGATTGAAGCAGCAACTATAAGGAGATTGGTTCTGATTTGTCTCATTTTAAAAAAAAATCTTGAAGCAACTGCTACTTCTCACCCCAAGTATGTCCAGGTATTTGCTATTCATGTCATTATTTTTGCACAGGATGGGATTTCCATGTTATATTATTTTTCTTATTTCCAGATATTAGGAGTAGCTTGGTGATCATAAACCACTTATCAATAGTTACTATCAACAAAGAAAGGTAAATTCATTTTTAATTCATCTTTCAGAACATCAGTTTCATATATTTTCAATTACTAAAAACTAAATTTGTAAACTCTATTGATGTTTTTGGTTTTATGGTCATGATAAAACCAAAAAAATTT